>NC_134354.1:702623857-702867705 GCF_048569485.1 Anomaloglossus baeobatrachus | reverse complement strand
AAGTCTGATCGCTTTTTTTCTTTAGTTCTGGTTCAACTAGACTAAGTAGAGATTAGGTACATGAGACCTAGTTAACCAAAATTTGCTCTATAAACCATATTCAGGCTCTTAATACTGTTTCATAAACTTGTCTAGAATTCTTTTATTGTGTTCTTTTCCGTTAAATAAATAGTGTATGTCATCAATGTACCTTCACCACTGATGGATGCTTTGTAGAGTACTAGTTCTTCTGAAAGGATGTGAGGATGAGCAGTAAAGCAAAACATTTCATACAAGTAGGATGTAGGACATGTACCTCAGTCAACATTAATCATCAAAACTTCTATTTTCATTTCACGCAGTAAGATAAATGGGAACACACTGAAAACTTCTCCTTTTGTTTCTGTTTGATGTAGGCCATAAAGAAATTACATGTTCTGATAATTTTGGTATAGCAGCTTACAAACGCATTTAATCAGCCTAGGAAGCAATTAATGGCAATGACTAAAATAAATGTATATAAAGATTAGAACACTTATGATGTTAACTCATTTCCACATGAAAGAACCTAAACTTTACATCCTGTGACTTTATACATTTATACATTTTTTTTAGTTGTTTAAAGTCACTGAACCTTCAAAAACAATTTGAAGAAGAGAACATTGGCTTCCAATAATTTGGCAACAATGACTAATTGCAAAAAGGTATTGGAAATATTTTTCTAAAAAAAACTTGTTTACCCAGACTTTCTTCCTTTTATAAAAAATATATTTTTTTTATAATGCAGTCAACCAAAGTCAGAAATAAGGGCAGTTCAGAGTTAGTAAATTGGTAAAGCTGCATTGTAACCTCTTTGTGAAATACTGGAGTAAGTGGTATTTACTTCCTCTAAATGGTATCAAAACAGGCTGAAGGATAAAGCATTCATGTTGATGCATGTGGCCCTCTAGGCTTAAGCTAAATCTGCCACTTTAAGTCATTATTTAACTAGACTAACCCAGTGCATAACCCATTCCCATTAGATCCTATCAGTTGGCTAAAGTTGAAAGCTACTGGAAAGTATTTCCTATTCTGCTGGACTCAGCTTCATGTTATTCTACATTTCCACTAGGACAGCCATTGTGTGATCTTGGTCACATTGACTGACAGAGCTTTGAGTTGTTAGTTCAGAGGTGAAGATCTATTCACTTTGTAGGTTTGGTAAAATTGCTATCCAGATGGGATATAATCTTTGATGTTTTTGGAGTAAAATTTGATATTAGATTGTAATTTATTGTAATTCTGGTGTCCCTGCACTGTCCCTCTTCACTCAAATTATTTTATAGTTGACCACTGTCACTGCTAAAGAGTATATTTCATTTGAGTATATTGTGTTTTTTTCTCTTTTCCTTTTTTTGGGTGAGGGAGGACCACTGTCTATCCCCTGAGATTGAAATAACACACGTTTTTGTTTACTGTTTATTTTGTTCCATTTATTGTGGGTTTTTTTTAATTAGTGGCGTCCTAGGTAGGACTTGGCAAAGTGTTTGGAGTGGCCTCAAATAATGACTTATGGTTCATGATAGTCAATTTTTCCAACATTACCTCCCTGGGAGCTTTGTGGTATATGTGTGTCCGTTGAGATGTTTAAATTTTTATGAGTAATTATTAAAACTTAAATTTAAGTCATTTGCTGATTTCCTCTAATTTATATCGAATATACCTATTGGTTTCTGTGCTGTATCTAATAGTGTGAAAAACTCAACAAAATCTCATTGTGGGCACACAGTCTTAAAGTTGAGCTAAAACGACTGATAAAGGAGTTAAGAAAATATAGGAAAAATAATCCATGTATTCAACTAACATTTGTATATTGTGAACCTGTGATGACCTACACCAGAATAATTTCTAGGTCGTATTATTTAGATATATAATATACTGTAATCACTTAGACAAATATTTTTCAAAATTCTTCCTAAATCTGGACATAAATATCACTCGCAATAAAAGCCTAGTGAGAATGTCAATCATGGCTGATGAAACCACGGTACAAACTTTCAGGAGCATATTTCCATCTGTACATCTGAAGGTAATTGTTTAACAAATCACTTGGAAAATTGTATAATTAAAAAAAATGTTTGTGTCCATTTGCTTCACTCTTATTTTTCCTGTGTGAAAATTTGGTCTGAATGAGGCCCTCAGTCTCCCAGTACAATGACTCACTTACCACAACTATGTGAAGAGACTCTCCTTCTGCATAATGCAATGTTAGCTCTAGTTTAGGGTTGATCAGCTATGTTTTCCAATCTATACAATTGAGGAGAAAATATGAGACAGCATTGCTATCATGTAAGACGTTTTCATGATGATGGCATTACTTCTCAGTCTGCTTACTCAAGTGTCTACACTCTGCTATGGGAAAAATTCATTTGAATGAAAAATCCCATAAAAATGTCTGTGGGCGTTATCAGATCCACATGTAGTAATGTGTAATTCTTGTACAGTAGGAACGATGCAGTAATAATTATACAAACAATAAAAATGGCTTAGTCACTGTTAAAGCTGTGAGAAAAAAAATCTTCAGACATAATATTAACCGAACAAAAAGCAGTAATAGATTTTGTTTCAATAGTGTAATATTATTTAAGCTTAAAAGTTTGACAAGGCTATTTTGGGTCTTATAGAGGTTGCCACAAAAATGTATGACCAAGCCGCAGAGTAGATAAATTTATGATTGTTAGGGGTTTGCCTGAGTGGTGTACATGGACAGAGGAGGACTCCTGAGCAAGAACAGTATATGGGCCCTTTGTAGTCTAACAACTTCTCATAATGCACACGTCAACCTACTTTGTAGATTGTAGTGGCCCCTGATCTCTTGGATCCCTGTGCAGCTCCACAGATTGCACCAATAATATGTCTGCCCTCCAGTTTTGGCTGCTGTAACCAGCGTCGGACTGGCTGCCGGAGGAATCTCCAGTAATGCCAGGCCTGGATTCAGTTACCTGCATTGCACTCCGGAGCTCTTACCTGCAGCCTGGACTGATCTCAGAGTTTGCAGGACTGCACCGCGTGCGCCGAGTGATTGATTCCCCGGCGATTGCAGTTCAGTTCATGACAGCTGCGGACAGGCCGGGCTGATCTGCGGAGTTCAGGTAAGAGCACCGGAGATCAGCTCGGTCTGTCTGCAGATCTCATGAACTGAACCGCAATCGCCTGGGAATCAATCACTCGATGCTCACGGTGCAGTCTAGGCTGCACTCCGAAGCTCAGGTGAGAGTTTCAGAGTTCAGTGCAGGTAACTGAATCCAGGCCTGGCATTACTGGAGATTCCTCCGGTAGCCAGTCAGACGCTAGCTGAAAACAATACTGATCCAGAGAAAAGGAGGCCTAAAGTTCACTCTGCTAAGTCAGCTCAGCTGGTTGAACGCCATTTGAGTATTCAGGCAGTAAGCCTTTTAATGTAACTTGTGCCATAATACTCTTAAAGGGAATCTGTCAGCAGGTTTTTGCTACCTCATCTGGCAGCAACATAATATAGGCAAGGAGATTCTGAATCCAATAGTGAATCACATAGTTTCCTGCCTGAAGCCGCTTGTTACGGGTGTGTCATGGTTGACAGACAGTCCCGTAATGTTCGGCAATAGAAGGTCGCTGTGTTTGGCTACATAAAACTGCTCCCTGACATTCTATTCTTCCTTCTGTGGTATAAATAGAAAATTATGTATCTTCTCTGTTTAGGGTTAATTCTTTTCCTTTTTAGGGCCTGGCAGATCTCCTCAACTCACAGCTGTTAATCCTCATCCCTACCCCTTATGTATTTAAATACCTGCATTTATTCATTGTTTTTTGCTGGTGTTACACGAGATGATAGATTGTGCGATATGTCGTCGGGGTCACGGTTTTCGTGACGCACATCCGGCATAGCGCACGACGTCGTCTTGTGTGACACCTCTGAACGACGCAGTATCACTCACAAATCGTGAGTCGTGTACTCATCGTTAACTTTCATAATCTCGTTTATTTTCATGGGTGCAGGTTGTTCATTGTTTCCGTGGCATCACACGGTGCTCCGTGTGACACCACGGGAACGATGAACCACAGCCTACCTGCGTCCCACGGCACCCACCGGCTTAATGGAAGGAAGGAGGTGGGCGGGATGTTTACATCCCGCTCATCTCCGCTCCTCCGCTTCTTTTGGCCGGCTACCGTGTGACGTCGCTGTGACGCCGAACGTCCCTCCCACTTCAGGAAGTGGACGTTCGTCGCCCACAGCAAGGTCGTCCAGAAGGTAAGTGCGTGTGACGGGGGTAAATGAGTTTGTGCGCCACAGGCATCGATTTGCCCGTGACGCAAAAACGACGGGGGCTGGTACAATCGATTGTGAAATTGCACAATCGGTCGTCCCGTGTAAAGCAGGCTTTAGAGTTACATTTCAATATGGTGTTGAGTGCAAACAGTCAGTTTTATCTCCACGAACATGTAGGATTGGACATCTTACTTACTGTTGGCTGAATTTGCTATAAATAGTAGTCACCAGGAGTCTTTTTTGGTGCATACGGTTTTCATCCGTAATTTGGTACCTTTAATGGCAGAGGGGCTTCGGGAGTTCCTGAGGAGGAGCGTTTTGACTTATAATTCTGTTCTCTATCGCAAGGGGTTCAGAATAATTTGAAGCTGATGGGATACAGATACAAACATATGGCTGACAAAAAACGCTTGCCAGGTCTGGACCTAAGTGTGAATGACTATGTATGGTTGTCTAACAGGAATATTAAGTTGACGGTTCTTTCCTAGAAGCTGAGATCTTGGTTTATTGGTCCATATAAAGTAAATGCCGTCATTAACCAGAAGAATTTCATCTGGAGTTACCTCAGGCTCTTAAGATCCACAATTTTCTCCACAGGTCGCTGCTCAAGAAGTATGTGGTACCTATGGAGTTTTCCCCCTTACCACCGGCTCCAATCATGGTTGATGATAATTTAGTGTCTCAAATAGCATACATTGTTGATTCTCGTTTTCTATGTCGTTCCCTTCAATACTAGGTGCATTGGTGGGGTTACGGTTCAGAAGACAGGATGTGGGTTCCAGCATTGGATGTGAATTCCACAAGCTTGGTTCATTAATTTCAAGCCTGGTCCTGACTGTCTGGAGACCACTTGTACAAGGGGGTGTACTATTAAGGATGTGTCACGGTTGCAAGACAGTCCTCTGGTGTTCGGTTGTAGAAGGCTGCTGCGTTTCGCTCCACAAACTGCTTCCTGACATTCTATGCTTCCTTCTATGGTGTAAATAGAAACCTATGTATCTTCTCTGTTTGGGTTTAATGCTTTTCCTTATAGGACCCTGCGGATATCCTCACCTCTCAGCTGTTGATCCTCATCACTACCCCTTGTGTCCTTAAATACTTGCATTTCCCTGGGTGCTTGCTGGTGATAGAGTTACATTTCTGTACGGTCTTGAGTGCAAGCAGTCAGCTTGTAACCATCTGGAGAAACATTGTTGTATGTTGCTGTACCTTTACATGAGTCATCATAAAGAGAAGTTTTTAATTTACTTTGTGTTCCCTGTGTGTTCTTTAGAACTTAGTGGGGCTAACTAAGTGCTCATTCCATCCATTCCTTACCTAGGGCCCAGTTCAGGGTAAGCCAGGGCCCAGTATCCTGCTTGGCGCATAAGTGTAGAACCTATCTATGGTGCTCAGGGGTAGAGATGAGCGATCCTGATCGGCAAAGATCTTAAAATGTTAAAATCGATCGGGACCTGACATCCAAACCGCAAAAGTCAGCGATCTTGCCAAGGATCAGTAAATGTTCAGATGACAAAAATCATCCCATCCCTGCTCATCACAGCCATGTCAAGTATTGACATGGCTGCAATTGGCCATTGTAAATAAAAGGAAGCAAAAGGATTAAAGAAATACAGTCAGGGCCAGAAATATTTGGACAGTGACACAAGTTTTGTTATTTTAGCTGTTTACAAAAACATGTTCAGAAATACAATTATATATATAATATGGGCTGAAAGTGCACACTCCCAGCTGCAATATGAGAGTTTTCACATCCAAATCGGAGAAAGGGTTTAGGAATCATAGCTCTGTAATGCATAGCCTCCTCTTTTACAAGGGACCAAAAGTAATTGGACAAGGGACTCTAAGGGCTGCAATTAACTCTGAAGGTGTCTCCCTCGTTAACCTGTAATCAATGAAGTAGTTAAAAGGTCTGGGGTTGATTACAGGTGTGTGGTTTTGCATTTGGAAGCTGTTGCTGTGACCAGACAACATGCGGTCTAAGGAACTCTCAATTGAGGTGAAGCAGAACATCCTGAGGTTGAAAAAAAAGAAAAAAATCCATCAGAGAGATAGCAGACATGCTTGGAGTAGCAAAATCAACAGTCGGGTACATTCTGAGAAAAAAGGAATTGACTGGTGAGCTTGGGAACTCAAAAAGGCCTGGGCGTCCACGGATGACAACAGTGGTGGATGATCGCCGCATACTTTCTTTGGTGAAGAAGAACCCGTTCACAACATCAACTGAAGTCCAGAACACTCTCAGTGAAGTAGGTGTATATGTCTCTAAGTCAACAGTAAAGAGAAGACTCCATGAAAGTAAATACAAAGGGTTCACATCTAGATGCAAACCATTCATCAATTCCAAAAATAGACAGGCCAGAGTTAAATTTGCTGAAAAACACCTGATGAAGCCAGCTCAGTTCTGGAAAAGTATTCTATGGACAGATGAGACAAAGATCAACCTGTACCAGAATGATGGGAAGAAAAAAGTTTGGAGAAGAAAGGGAACGGCACATGATCCAAGGCACACCACATCCTCTGTAAAACATGGTGGAGGCAATGTGATGGCATGGGCATGCATGGCTTTCAATGGCACTGGGTCACTTGTGTTTATTGATGACATAACAGCAGACAAGAGTAGCCGGATGAATTCTGAAGTGTAGCGGGATATACTTTCAGCCCAGATTCAGCCAAATGCCGCAAAGTTGATCGGACGGCGCTTCATAGTACAGATGGACAATGACCCCAAGCATACAGCCAAAGCTACCCAGGAGTTCATGAGTGCAAAAAAGTGGAACATTCTGCAATGGCCAAGTCAATCACCAGATCTTAACCCAATTGAGCATGCATTTCACTTGCTCAAATCCAGACTTAAGACGGAAAGACCCACAAACAAGCAAGACCTGAAGGCTGCGGCTGTAAAGGCCTGGAAAAGCATTAAGAAGGAGGAAACCCAGCGTTTGGTGATGTCCATGGGTTCCAGACTTAAGGCAGTGATTGCCTCCAAAGGATTCGCAACAAAATATTGAAAATAAAAATATTTTGTTTGGGTTTGGTTTATTTGTCCAATTACTTTTGACCTCCTAAAATGTGGAGTGTTTGTAAAGAAATGTGTACAATTCCTACAATTTCTATCAGATATTTTTGTTCAAACCTTCAAATTAAACGTTACAATCTGCACTTGAATTCTGTTGTAGAGGTTTCATTTCAAATCCAATGTGGTGGCATGCAGAGCCCAACTCGCGAAAATTGTGTCACTGTCCAAATATTTCTGGACCTAACTGTACATACTTACCGAGTCTCCCTGCAGCTGCAGTGCTACTTATGAGGCTGGTAATTATTCTTCATACATATTCACTGATTTTCCAGGCCACCGGTGTCTCTGATTGGCTGCAGTTAGAGCGCACCCCCACCCTCTCTCATAGCGTTATACTGGTGTAAAATACATTTTAAAAATGCAGTGCAGTTCCCCTATATATTGATACCAGCACAGATACTCCCATGGCTACAAGCTGCAGCCTCCAGCCGTGTGTGTAATACTACTACTACTACTAATAATAATAATAATAAAAGCACAATTGCTTTTTGTTTTTTAACCCCTACAGCATGCTGTCTTCAAATTACATAGCAAAAACCTCCTCACACAGTATCTCCAAAGGCAGTCATCAAGAGCTTCCAAAAATGTAAATGTTCTTGTCATTCAATGGAACTTGCAGCAGAATGTCTCATTCTGTCTTTAGCTCCTCCTCCTACACCCCCTCCTCCTCCATAGAATCTTACAAGCAGTCATCTTTTATTTCAGTAATGAGAAAATATGTATTTACTCAATACAGATTTTACAGATTTTACCAGTGAATTAAAAGTGAAAGATCAATCCAAGAGAAGATGATTTTTCTGCTAAAATATTTTTACATATTTTCCCTTATTTTGTTGTACTATTGATTTGTGTAAAAAAAATATAAATAAATAAAAACAATGGTTACTCTTTTAAGTATTTGAAATTATTTTGGTTTCTTATATACATTCCCTGACAGACATTCTGTTGCTTATTCATGGTATGTAAATAAAAACGTATAACCTGACTTTAAATTCATCCGAAATTCCAAATAATTCAAATGACCCGAATTCTCATAAAACATTAAATTCTTTATTATTTTATTTAGACAAACACACAAGAAAAATATTAAAAAGATGGATAATGATATAAAAAAATATAAAAATATCCTGGGTTTAACAAGTGTTAATTTTTCTTTTTTTTTAAATATTATACATAATAAATTCACAGGTTCATCACACAATTTTTTTGAACAAATTTTTTGTACATATGTTTTTGTGAAGTTGGTCTCTTGCAAAAGTATTCAACCCCTAATCCTGCCCGTATCAAGGTCAACTTAATATATAATTTGTGAGCTATAGGAAAGTGCTAGTGCATTAGCATACAACTAAAAAAATTAAACAATTTGAGAGACCAAAGATACATGAGATGAATGAGGGGTTGAATAGTTCTGTTTAGGGATGGGAATAATCTGCTTATTCCAATAAATCTATGCAGAGTTAATGTCTAAGGCAAGCCATAAACTGCATCAGAAAAAAACTCTATGAACACGTTGTCACATGAATTGCTGTAAACAAATGCCCATTATACCTATGTATCAACTATATGTTAAGAGTTAACAGAGCAAAGTGCAATCTGGCATATGATTAACAGGAATAATATCACATCAGCATATTACCAGGCAGGCCACATAACATCATAAAGACTGATGTGTTTAGAGCAAGACTTCTCAAGCAGGTATATTAAGGGTTAACAGAGCAAGATTTTCCTGTTGCAGGAGTTAGATTACACCAGTGTGTTACTAGACAAGCCGCATAACATTAAGCCATAGACACTGGTGTGGTCACAGCAATACTTATCAAGCAGGTACAAGGATCAAATCAGCATAGTGTTAAACAGGCCATACAGAGCGGTGATGAACCAAAGCATGAATATAAGTCTTACATAAGAACCCCAGGATCCCCCTTAAAATAGTTTGATAAGTTGGAACTTTAAATTCATCCATTGGTTTTATGAATTACTCTTTTGAAAGCTGAAACCCTCCCAAATTTGGTTTAGGTTATGAAAATAAAGTTGCTGCAAAGCTGAAATATTGATCATTTAATGAACACAGTAAGGTCAGATTATGGCAAGTCAAAAGTTTTGTCGCCTTGTCATATAATGCACCCAATCCTAGTTTACATCCTCACC
Source organism: Anomaloglossus baeobatrachus (assembly GCF_048569485.1). Classification (NCBI taxonomy): domain Eukaryota; kingdom Metazoa; phylum Chordata; class Amphibia; order Anura; family Aromobatidae; genus Anomaloglossus; species Anomaloglossus baeobatrachus. The sequence goes on along the minus strand of NC_134354.1, from coordinate 702,858,214 downwards.
TGTGCTCACTAAATGATCGCTTAATTAGTGGGTGTATATAAAAAGAAACACAGCACCCCAGACCTTCACTTGAACTGCAACTTGACCTCTGACAACATGCCAAGAATCCACCCTGTGATCAAAGCCTTGATTATCAAGAGGCTGAAGACCAGATCCACTACAGAGGTGGCTGGCATCTTTAATGTGTCTCAGCATCAAGTACAAAGAATTAAAAAAGATTTGAAGAGATTGGAGATTGACAAGCCCAGGTCCGGCAGACCCCGTAAGACAACTGCTCAAGAGGAACGTTTGTTGGTTAGAAAATCCAAAGCCAGACCCTCTTCCACTGCAGCAGAGCTCCAACAGGTCTGGTCACCTAAAATCCCTGTGTCAACTAGAACAGTTTGCAGAATTCTGTCTCGAAATGGCCTCCATGGTTGAATCTGTGCCCAGAAGCCAGCAGTAAACAAAAGGCAATTAAAAAAACGTGTGGCATTTGCCAAGTCCCACAAACTGCTAAACAGATGGACGCTGGAAAAGTGGCAAAAGGTGGATTTCTCTGATGAATCTTCAGTTGAATTACACCACAGCCACTGCAAATACTGCAGGAGACGTACTGGAGCCCGTATGGATCCAAAATACACCTAGAAAACAGTTAAGTTTGGTGGTGGAAAAATCATGGTCTTGGGTTACAGTCACTATGGAGGTGTGCGAAACATTTGCAAGGTAGAAGGCAATATCAATAGCCTAAAATATCAAGAAGTATTAGCTACCTCTTACATTCCCAATCAGAAAAGGGGTCAAATTCTGCAGCAGGATGGTGCTCGATCTCATACATCCATCCCTACAACAAAGTTCCTCCTGGCAAAGAAGATCAAGGTGCTCAAGGACGGGCCAGCCCAGTCACCAGACATGAACATCATTGAGCATGTTTGGGGTAGGATGAAAGAGGAAGCTTGGAAGACAAAACCAAAGAATCTAGATGAACTCTGGGAGGCATGTAAGACTGCATGCTTTGCTATTCCTGATGACTTCAATAAATTGTATGAATCATTGTTGAACCACACGGATACAGTCCTTCAAGCTCATGGAAGTCACACAAAATATTAAATATTGCTCTAATAGCACTACAACTTCATTCACCAATGTTATGCAACATATTTTGTATTAGAAGCTAATTATTTGTTTGAATTTTACATTACTTTCTCTGGGTGATAAAACTTTTATCCTGCCAAAATCTGGCCTTTCTGTGTTCATTAAATGATCCATATTTCAGCTTTGCAGCAACTTTATTTTCATAACCTAAACAAAATTTAGGATGGTTTCAGCTTTCAAAAGAGTAATTTATATAATCAATGGATGAATTTAAAGTCAGGTTATAAGCTTTTATTTACATAACATGGATAAGCGACAGAACTTTTGTCAGGGAGTTTACATTACTGTACAAAGGTTTTAGACAGTTGTGGAATAAACACTGCTCTCTGGTTATTGGTTTAGTACAAGATATATATCAGCTGCATTGATTTTTACAATAAGAGCCAATTATATCTCATGAGTTGAAACAGACACATGATACACACATTGTGTAGGCTGAGAAACTCGGGTCACAGTGGTCAGGAATTGATTACAACTACACATTTCATAACATTCACTAATGTTACAGAAGATTTATATTGTCCCATTGTTTTTTCGTAAAAGCTTTTTCTTTTTTTTATAGAATATATGATGCTAAGTAACATATACGGTCCCTTGCGAAAGTATTTACCCCTACTATCTCCTCCCCCAATCCTTTGGCTTTTTAGCAATTTTTTTACATTACAATCTGTGTTTTATTATTTTTGTAATATGATTTTTTTAATGCATCGCCAGTAAATAGTGTAAGTTGGGGAACTGAAGTGAGAAAAATATGGGCAAAATTGTAATTTATTGAGTAAAATAAATAAAAATAACCATATGCATTTGTGACACCCCTGCACTATCAGGTCGTCACAGGGTACTGCACAAACTGCCCTTCCGTGCAGTATTTCAAGTCCCTCATGGTTCTGGGTCCCTATCTTACGGTGTTGACTCCAACAGCAAATCAAATCCTAGATACACACTGCACCACACCCACCAGGCACACCAGTGGACGGCTTGAGTGGAATAGGGTCGTCCACCTGGGGGGGGAATCAGTGAGGGGAGGTGAGTAGTGTAGTGAGTGAAGTCAGAGTAGTTGGAGTGAGAGGAGGTTGGGAGTGGTGGCTCCCAAGAGAAGCTGTCTAGGTTGCAGACGGTGGTCTGGACCTCGAGGAGTCGGACTCCCGGTCGCAGGGGTTTGTGGCTAGGTGCCTGGACCTGTCAAGGAAGACGGTCAGCAGCCTGGCGCTGTCACCGGTCTGGGACCAAAGGTACGGTGGGGTACACGGGCCCTAGGTCAAGGAGAAGCTTCAGGCAAACCTGAGGAGAACGGAGCCTTTGTGATCTGTTCCCACCCACTCCAGAATTGGGGCACTAGCGCAACAAAGGGGATAGGGCCTTCTAAACAAATGGTCCAAGAAAATCCCAAGCGTGAGCCCTGAGAGAAGGCTCCCACACTTAGCCACAGTGGAGAGCGGGGCCCGACAAGTTTCAGACTACTGGGCCACTACATTGAAGTTAAACTTAGTGGCAGGAGGCAGATCACGGATCACCAGGCAACACTGTAGGGGACGGGACCCGGACGAGCTCCCCTCAAGTGGCAGCGATACCCCGAGATTTGGTTTACCTGGTTGTCAGCATCTGCTTATTGACTGAGTGAGTACCTGAGTGATCCCTGCACCCTACGGCATCCCACTGAGTCCCGGGGCCTTCCCCTACTTGTGGAGGGCAACGACACCTTGCTGCCCCACTCCATCACCCCAGGTACTCCCATCGGCAGTGGCGGTATCCCTTCATTACCATACACCACGGGTGGCGTCACGAACTATACCTCCCCTGTAAATAACTTCCCCCATTTACGTTTAGAAGTGGCCCCAAGCCCCTGGGTCTGGAGACCCTCGAGCCACAAGTCATCTCACGGATCCGAGCGGTTCGATCTGCTGCAGGGGCGGCACACATTCACCCCTTTTGCTATGAAGCCCTTAAAAATTTCTGATGCAAGAAATTACTTTCATAAGTCCCATGCTTAGTGAAAGGAAAACCATGTAAAAAATTGCTTTGGCCCCTTAAAAGATGATCCTAGTAATGTAATTATTAGAGATGAGTGAGCAGTAAAATGCTCGCGTGCTTGATGGTCGGGCTGAGCATATTGAAATGCTCGGGTGCTCGACCCGAGCACCGAGCCCAATGTTAGATTATGGGAAACTATAACATTTTTCTGGAGGCACCCCCGGCGGTCTGGTGAAAGCCTAAAAATGTCACAAATGTATAACAACAGTGCTCAAATGACATGGGAGCAGCATGGAGAAGAACCTTGTAAGCATTTCTGACTCCCAGGTCATGAGCAATGTTGGCTGCCTATTTGTACCCAGCTGGGAACCAAAAATATAGGGAAGCCCTTATTTCATGAATTTCATTAAATAATTAGAAAAAAATGGTGTGGGTTTCCCCCAATTTTTGTGTCCAGCCAAGTACAACTAAGCAGCTGGGGATTGGAATCCGCAGCGCAGGGTAGCGCAAGCTTTCTGCCTTCCCCCCGCTGTGAATTGCAGTCCGCAGCCACCCCAGCAAATGGCGCTTTCATAGAAGCGCCATCTTCTGCTGGCGCTGTACCCAACTTTCCCAGTGGCCCTGGTGACGGGTGGCACACTGGGTAATAGGGGGTTAATACCAGCTTTGTTTTACCAGTCAGGCCAAGTGCGACCCGGCCATTAAGAATCTCCAGTAAAGGGTTAAAAAAAAGACATCACACAGAGAAAATATACTTTATTAGAAAAAAATACACAGACACACTTAGGGACTCCCTCTTTATTATTCCCTCTCAGTCTTCCACGATCCTGGTCTTCTGACTTCTGTCTTCTTCAACCGATGCAGCTCTGCTAAATCACAAAACACGGGGAAGGAAGACGCTTTTGCTCCCCCTGCTGTGTAATCACTCAATGAGTGAGCAGAGACTGCGGGTTGATAGGCGTTGACTTCACCACTGCCACTGTTGCAATAGTAACCAAATTAACGGGTTACTATAGCAACGGTGATCTACGATCACCTGATTCCCCGTGCCGCTATTCAGCAGCTCCTGCATGAGCCACTGAACAGCGGCGTCGGTAAACAAGGAGTTAACTCCTGCGGCTCCTGCATGAGTCGGTGGATAGCGGAGCCAGTAATCAGGTGATCAGAGATCACCGTTGCAATAGGAACCCCTCGGTAGGTTACTATGGCAACGGTGGCATCAGTGACGTCTTGTCACCTAGTACCTACACTACCTAAGGAAAGTTTCAGACGTCCGTGTTTAATCAGGTACAAATCATATGCATAGTTATGGTCATACGTGTGTCACACGTATGTCACGCGTATGTCACATGTGTGACATCCATGTTTGCATAAGTGTGACACGTACCGGAGTAAACACGTGTCTGTGAAATAAAAAGATTTTCTACATTCACCTGTATCCATCAATGTTTTCTGCAGCTCTGCTGCCTCCCGCTCCTGACCGCCGCTCATTAGATTAATTAATTATTCCCCGCACTGAGGGATCTGGATCTGGATCTGGAAGCCAGAGCATCGCCGGGGTCTTCAGTGTCGGGGACCACATCACTAGGGACAGCATCACGTGGACAGGTGAGTATTCACAAAGCAGTGAGTAAGTGATGTCCAGGAGGTCATTGGAGTTCCCAATGAACTCTAATGACATCCTGATGACACCCCCGCGACACCTGCTCTACAGCGGGTGTCAGGACGGGGACTTCATTGGTTCATCAGAGTTCATTGGGAACTGATGAGTCCTCGATGCTGTCGCCGTGATGCTCCGGCTTCCAGGTCTTCACTACACACACACACACACACACACACACACACACACACAGCAAACACATGTATACACTGAGCACATATACACACATAGCTCACATGCATGGATACACTGAACACAGACACCCACATATGTCTTCTCTCAAACACACACACACAAACTGCGGTATACTCACTTGTCCCCAGCGATGCGGTCCCCGGCACTGAAGTCCCCAGCGCTTCTCCGTCTTCCAGCTCTTCATTGAAGTGAATATTCAGTGAGTACAATGAGAGGGTGGGGGGGGGGGTCAGGAGCGGGAGGCAGCAGAGCCGAAGACAGCACCGCCGGATACAGGTGAATATAGAAAATCTTTTTATTTAAAAGTCCCGTATTTACTCCTGTACGTGTCACACTGGTGTCACACGGATTACATCAGTGTGCGATCCGTGTGACACCCATGCTGCCGGAGAAAAAATGGACTTGTCTCCTTCGTGTGAGAGCGGGGTCATGAGAGGTCACACGGTCTGTGCGAAAACACGTCCGTGTTAGTACCAGTATAGAATAACATGGGTACGTGTGGCATTCGTGTTAAAAACGGATGTCACACGTACTTAAAACACGGATGTCTGAAACCGGGGGATGGTGATGCGGGGACGCAGTGCAGGGGTCAGTCGGGTACTCACTCAGCAATGAAGCAGATGCTGACAACAGGGTAAACCAAGTATCTGAACGCCACTGCCTCTAAAGGGGAGCTCATCCGGGTCCCGTCCCCTACAGTGCTGCTGGTGGTCCATAACCTGCCTCTTGGCACTAAGTTTTAGATTGTCCGTTGTGGTCCGGTAGCTTGGAGCTATCCGGGCCCTGCTCCCCACTGTGGCTAAGTGAAGGAGCCTGCTCTCAGGGCTCATGCTTGGGATTTCAGTGAGCTGCTTGTTAGGAGAGCCCTATCCCCCTCGTTACGCTAGTGCCCCCGATCTCAGAGCTTCATGGGAACAGTCCATAAAGGCCCCGTTCTCCTCAGGTTAATTGTCGGGTTGCCTGAAGCTTCTCCCCGACCTATGCTTCGTGTACCCCGTCGTGCCTTCGGTCCCGGACCGGTGATAAGACCAGGTTGCCAGCCGTCCTCCTCGACGGGTGCCAGGCACCTAGCCTCAATCCCCTGCGACCAGGGATCTGACTCCTCTAAGTCCAGACCACCGTCTGCGACCTAGTTTTCCTCTCCCCTAGGAGCTCCAACTCCTAGCTTCCTCAGAGCTCCTCACAGCTCGAGGGTCACTACTCAACTAACTGACCGTGACACCTCCCACCTCCCTGTCTGACTCCTAGGTGGGCGGCCCTATTCCTGCTTGAGCAGCCCACTGGTGTGCCTGACAGGTGTGGTGTAAAGTGTATCTAGGATTTGTGAATGCTGATGGAAGAAACACTGCAGGATGACCCAGAACCATAGGGGGGTTGAATACTGCATGGGTAGGATAGTTTGTGCAGTACCCTGTGACGACCTGAATACTCTAGGGGCGTCACATATACATACATGTGCGCTATGTGTGTGTATGTGTTTGGTGTATCTATGTGTGTCTGCTATGTGTGTATACATATGTGTGTATATGTGCTCAGTGTATACATGTGTTGGTTGTGTGTGTGTGTGTGTGTGTAGTGAGGACCTGGAAGCCGGAGCATCGCAGGGACAGCACCGGGGACTCATCAATTCCCAATGAACTCTAATGAACTGTGAAGTCACCGTCCTGACACCCGCTGTAGCGTGGTTGTCGCGTGGTTGTCATCAGGATGTCATTAGAGTTCATTCAGAACTCCAATGACCTCCTGGACGTAACTGCACACACTGCTTTGTGAATACTCACCTGTCCCCACGATGCTGTCCCTAGCGATGCGGTCCCCAGCACTGAAGTCCCCAGCGGTGCTCCAGCTTCCAGGTCCTGAGTGCGGTGAATAATCAATTAATATAATGAGCAGAAGAGCCTAACAAAACACCGTTGTATACAGGTGAATATAGAACATCTTTTTATTTCATAGACACGTGTTTACTCCGGTACGTGTCACACGTATGCAAACACGGATGTCATACATGTGACATACGCATGACACACATATGACCATGATCATGCGTGTGATTTGTACCTGATTAAACACAGACGTCTGAAACCAGCTTAAGACACACACTAAATCTGTCCCTAGCTCATCAGTAACTCCCCCTACACTAGCTGACTGTGGATCACTGTGCCTAGCATAGTGCCGTCTGGTGTCATATAGAGCTGATGACGCTGTGCGGCCAGCCAATCACTGTAATGCCACAACCAACATGGCTGTGGCATTACAGTGTGTGACAGCCAATTGTGGGCTGACTCTGTAAACAGCGCCAACATGCGGGGGGGGGGAAGCCAAGCATGTGCCAAAGCATGTCGGAGGTACTCAGAGATGGCTGAGTATCCCGAGTACTGAGATGCTCGGGTGAGCACCGAATAGCAGCGAGCATGCTCGCTCATCCCTAGTAATTATTGAAGACAAAGAGAAGATTGAGATGTTGAGGGAGTTGAGCTCAGTAATTGACAGATCACTGTATCTCTTGTAACAGGGTTGGTGGCTTAGGATTGGAGAATGGCTGATGTGGTACTGGCACTGGCACTCCAGTGGTCATGGGAGTCACAGTGGCGTTGTTCTCCTCACCGGAGGGCAATGCTATGCCTGGAATCAGCGGGGAGACCTCTATGCCAGGTACAATCACACACACAACACTTCCTAATCCAGGCCAGAAGGGGGAGCTCAAGTCCTGTTGGGGCGAGCTTCCCTGTACATTCTTGGCTGGGAGGGGTTAGAGAAAGTGAAACAGCTGACAGCTTTCCGCTTCTCCCCCTCGGTCTCTTGCCGGCCCTTGTTTCTGCGGCCTGTTAGTTTCGTTTCGCGACTTCCGGGCTCTCTTTCTGGCCGCGTTCCCAGGGGACAGGACTTTGGCTTTCATGCTCTTTTCTCGGGGAAGAAGACGCCGGACTGTAACTTTCGCTCCCAAAATGGCGGCAAAATGGCAACTTCTGAAAATTTGGCAACGGATCACTTCTGACTGTCCAATACAAGGCGCACTTCCACAAGGTAAGTGGATGGGTAAGTATCCTGTTCATGACGCCAAGTTTCGGGGTGTGCCACCCCCGTGCCAGCAGCCAGCGCTGCTTGGATTCGGGCCTTCAGGGGTGGTGGCTCGAGGGTCTCCGGACCCGGGGGTCTCGCGGACACGCCGAATAAATGGGGGATGTAGATGTACGGGCTAGGCCGTAGTAAGCTCGTGACGCCACCCACGGTGTGTGGTGAGGTGGGACACCACCGCTGCTGTTATGGGGCGCCCGGGGGAGATGTTGTGCAGCAAGTTGTTAACCCCTCCGTGGGCAGGGATGGTGGCCCCGGGACCCAGTGGCGGGGTGCAGGGGATGGCGACCGCAGAGGGTGCTGGTGTAATCACTGTTAATAAAACACACACAAGTCTCTGGTAAACCAAGGTGATGGTGGCCGGTGCCGCGGCCGGTTGCGTTCAGGTCCCCCACCCGGCTGGTGGTCTCTATCCTTTTCCTGCACTGCTTTGTGTAAGGTGGACTTTAATAGTGTGAAACTCAGGAGTCCGCTCCCGGCTGGATGTGGCCTAAGGAGCCGTGCCCGCAGACGATGACCCGTGGGATCTATGGGCCCTGGCGGTGACCTCTTATCCCTAATCGGTGGGCTGTTGTCTTCTATGAGGGACTTTGGGTGGGACAGGACCTCTAGTCCTGGCCTCAATCGGTTAATTAACCAGTTCCGTTCGGTTCCGGTGCTGGCTTCAGGGTCCGAGTACCCCCCTTTATGCTACGATTTCCGGGTCAGTTCCCCATGTCAGTACCGACGGGCTACAACCCTGTCCCGGTCCACCTCGGTTCCGCCGAGCCGTCTTCCCATCTCCTGCTGACGGAGACCACCGTCTGCCTCCTAACCAGTGGCACCAGGGCTCCTACCCTGGTACCGTTCAACTTGAACTTTACTGCTGGAGCTACACTTAGCTCCAGCCCACACTTCTCTCCAAACTGAACTTTAGACCAGACTAAACTGTTTTTCCCACCCTGGGCTGTCTGGACCCCTGGGTGCGCGTGTCCCAACCGCCTGGTCACGCCCATTGGTGTGTCTATCTTTCCCTAAGGAGGGTGTGACTAGGGTTTCTGGTTGGCGGGAAACAGGAAGAGTGAACTCAGAGTTCTAGTAGTAGTGAAAGAGAACGGTCGCTGTTTGAGAGCTGTCTCAAGCTTTCCAGGACCAAGCGCTGAATCAGGACACCGAGGTCATCAACTGTCGGGTACGACTGGCCCTGCAGTAAACCCGGAGGGCAGGAGGTTCCACACTGCCTAACCCAAAACAGAGACTCCCAAGGTGCAGTAGCATAATAGAGCCGGGGCCGCAGAAGTACCGGCAGGCCCTACATCTGGCTTGTGCTGCCCGCCAGAAGGAACAATGCAAATTGCACTTAGAAAGAGGGATGCTGTGCTGCTGCAGGCCACAGTGACCCACATTGAGAGCGTATTAAGGAAGGCCTCCAATGTACCTGGCAGAGAAGGGTCTATTCACTGCTCCCCGGCTTACCGGACCACTGTAACCTGTGACTATAACAACTGACCAGTAAAAGATAAAGGAAACTACCAGCCAGTGACTTCCCTTTGGAAAAAAAACGTGAAAATTAATTCATCTTTATTTAGTGATGCAAGGTGGAAAACTGCGGTGCATAAGCAAAAAAGGGGAAATAGGGTGCTCAGATTCCAAAATAAACTCACAAATAGATCCAAATGAGTAATGTACACACAAGAGATGTCAAAAATATATACATACAGAGGAACCAGAGAAGCAGATAAAGTTACCCTGTCAGTTGAAAACAACAGACACCAATGTTCTCTAGCAAAAAAGGCAGGGACAAAGGACCATTATAACCAACATAATGTGTGCTAAGGTAAATCTAAATGAAAACTAATTTAGATGCTCAGATCAGCTGACATGGGCAGAACTCATTGTTGGCTGCCCGCGGCAGCCAGCAGTGAGTATACCGACACGAGGCAGGATGTACCCAGTACGTCCTTTGTCGGTAAGATTTTAAGGGCATAAAAATTCAAATTTTGAAAATTGCAATATTTTCAACATTTTCTCCAAAGTTGTCATATTTTCACAAATAAATGGAAAAAAAATCTACCAGTAATATGAAGTACAATATGTTACGAAAATCCCTCTCAAAATCACCGGGATCCGTTGAAGTGTTCCAGAGTTATAGCTGACACTGGTTAGAATTGAAAAAATTGTCGTGGTGAGGGAGGTGAAAACAGACTCGGGGGTGAAGGTGTTAAAGGGGGCTGAGTTTTAAAATCATAAAAGGTCTTTAGAGGCAAGGACATTGGTGGCTTCTAAGATTGATCCTGAACCATTTATTGGATCATCAAGAACTTCAAAGAGATAATTTGATGTGAAGAAGGCTTCAGAACATTCAGTAAGTGCCAGGACATCTCTTAACACTAGAAGTCCCAGAGAGGGGTCATTTAACATTTCTACCTTTGGAACCCAGAGACGGGTCGAATGACCTGAAGGATTTTAGCTAACATCCTATAATCACCGTCTTTTGTTCTGTAATTAAGACCATTGCTGTCGCACCACAGGAGGTTGTTCTTTTCAATTGAGTTTAGCCATTTAGTTTCTAGTTAGTTCTATTCAGTTTGGACTAAGGGTCATTTGACCCTCTTTCGGGACTTCAGGGGGGAGCTCGAAATTTCTGGGACTTCAAGTGTTAAAGAGGATTTAGCTATGGGATCCATTCAATATCAGTACAAAGTTTGTTCAGGAATGGCAGCAGGCAGATTCACTCACAATTTTTCTGAAGAACACTGCCATGAATCAAAAAATTTGTATCTGTATATCCTACATAAGCAACTTCCCCAATGATCTTGGGGGACTTGAGTGATGATGAACAATGTTTTTTTGTTTTTTTTCTAGCATAATCAACCACCATGTGTGTGAGTGTATATACAATATATATATATATATATATATATATATATATATATATATATATATATATATACTACATTTTTGAATAGATATAACCAGATTCATAGATGTAGATAGATACTGAGCAGCAAAAAATATCAGAAATATAAACAAATGATGGATAGATAAATACACGGAATGAGTAATAGAGAGAAATAGAAAGACTAAATTAATAAAATGCATAAAACTGAGCTTTCATGTCTAACAAAGTGTTAATATAACAAATCTTTGCAGGTTTCTGCTTCTATGAAGAGTTAAGATCAGGGCCAATTACTTCGCTCTTTGACATCTCATTAGCCTAAAACATTGGGGATGACTTCATCCTCACAGTGACATCATGTTCTAATCTGGAAAGGTGCATTCATTTGGGATTGCTTCAAAACAATTATTCTGTGAATCGCCAGCAGTTTCTATTGACTTACCAAGACAGAATCCACTTTCATAGTGTGTAACCCCTGGTATGGAAATGCACTTAAAATAGCACATTAGATCATCGCTCCTGTCGCTTACTGGCATGCTGCGGAGGACCAGAAACACTTCCTGATGTCTGCAGTTATCACTGAACTTATACCATTTTATTTTACTTTTCAATCTTCTTTTGTTTGGTTTGTGTCATTTATTTGGTAGTATGGTGTGTGTATATATCATGATTTTTTCTGTTAAAGGAGTTATCCTACAAATAAGTATTTTATACTCTGTCAAATCCATAAACCAAAACATGTAGAATAAAATCAGATTTTCGAAAAAAGAAAAAAAATCTGCTCTATATCTTTTCGTACTAAACAAGTTATGGCTTTCCTTGTTCTTATTACTGATCAGATCATCGTTTTACTATGTCCAGTAATAGTTATGCAAAAAACCTCTTCAGAGAGGAAGAGGACTTGAACTTTTGCACCATCTATTGGATGTAGCTATCCTAAAAGTCAATATCAACCCTTGTTGTAAAGCACCAGTCCAGCATTTATTTTTTTTCCAGCACTGGAGTGGTACTTTAAATTTAAACCTCTTGCACCCTGTGATATGCTCACCTTCCAGCGGATTCACCTTTTACCTATGCTGCTCCTGTCCCGCGGCACCATCTTGTGTTAGAGACCCCTGCTGTCCCGATCTTCTAGGCAGCTTCTAAGCTGCCAGTAGCAGCTGGTTCCCATTCCTCACTTTCAGTACATATCACTCAGAATTCAGCAGACGCCAGACACTTCCCTTGAACTAGAACTTTACTTAGCATCTCCATTTCAACATATATCTTAACATAATGTGAGGCATAACATCTTTTGGTAACATTGTTCATGGTACGGTGTATATTCATATTGTTCCTGCTTTACTCCTGGATTACTCCTGCCAGAATCTCTAACCTGACTCAAGAACACTGCAGAACCAAAGACCAAACAAAGTGGACATATTTGTAAGGTGCACCCAGCCAAGAAGGCTGTGCGAATGAGAAGCGCACATGCGCGGGATTTCTATGTGCTAACGATGACATCGCTCATGTAAATCCATAGTATCAAGCCCACAGGGCGATGCGACGCCCAGAGAACTAGACCCTCTGTCATTTACGTAGGGAACACGTAAGTTATAAAACTTTTTTTTATACATTCATTTTACACAATATTACAACACAGGGATGGGTAGGAAGGGGTTTCTAGGCCACACATCACTCTGCTTGTAGGTAAGAAAGCATATGGGACCTGACAGGTTCCCTTTAATATTTACATTCTTTACACGTACACATATATAACGCAATCCATGGTGTTTGCAGGAAAGCACTGACCATAGGTCACCCTCTTACAACTATGTCACAAGCTCCCAATGCAACTCTATGAGAGCCAGAACGGGGATCTCATAGATTTGGATTGAGGTGTGACCTTCTGGGCGCTCAAAGAAACACTAGAGCATAATGGCGGGTCACAAATTTTTGGAGTCTGACAGGAGCGACCGCAATAGAAGATGAAGTTTGCAGCGGGTGAGAATAAGACAGGTCAGGGGACTTAGATTTAAAGCACCACTCTAGTGCTAAGGGAAAATATTTTACCTTGTAAAGAGTGCATAAGACCATGCTTCTCTGGGAATATTACTAGTGCTCGTTGTCACACACTCTCAGTAGCTCAGATACATCACCAGGATCCTGGTCAGAGAGATTATTGGGCAGGCCACAAGAAGCACATTCTTTTCACCAGCTCTGAATATAGCTGGTGGACACTGAGTTTATAATAAATTCGTAAGAACACCAGGGGGTGCCATAATAAGCATGTAATAGCAATATCTTGTCAAAGAAGAACTTGTGCAGTCTAATCAGGGGAAAAGCAGTGCAATAAATGCACCTTTTTCTGAACTGCTGACTGCGACCTAAGTATGTCTGCATAAAGTATACATGTCTTATGATGCACTGCCATCTAGAGGCCTACATTAATATGGATTGTATTGAAGTGTAGTCAGCAGGGCCTTACAGTCACATGACTTTTTGCAGATCTTTAATGGAGTTTTCCCCCAATTTAATAATAATGATCCATCCTTAGGACAAATAATTAATAGTCACATTGCTGGTGCCCAATACCTAGCAACCCCACCGACAAGCTATTTTCAGTACTGGTAGAGACGATAAGTAAAAAGTGCTCAACACAATCACGTCGCTACTATACCTTCGAACAGTTTAGGAATAGAAAACGGGACAAATTATGCAGCGTACATACCGTGTTTTTCCAAAAATAAGACCTTCCCCAAAAAGAAGCCCTAGTCGCGCTTCAATAATGAAGTGTCCGTGCAGCTAAAAAAGTTAAAGATACTGCAGGATATGCCGCCCCCGTGCCAGCAGCCGGTGCTGCTTGACTCCCGGCCTTCAAAGGTGGTGGCTCGAGGGTCTCCGGACCCGGGGGGTCTCGTGGACACGCCGAATAAATGGGGGGACGTAGATGTACGGGCTAGGCTGCAGTAAGTTCGTGACACCACCTACGGTGTGTGGTGAGGTGGGACACCACCGCTGCTGTTATGGGGCGCCTGGGGGAGATGTTGTGCAGCAAGTTGTTAACCCCTCCATGGGCAGGGATGGTGGCCCCGGGACCCAGTAGCTCGGTGCAGGGGATGGCGACCAAAGAAGGTGCTGGTGTATTCACTGTTAGTAAAACACACACAAGTCTCTGGTAAACCAAGGTGATGGTGGCCGGTGCCGCGGCTGGTTGCGTTCGGGTCCCCCACCCGGCTGGTGGTCTCTATCCTTTTCCTGCACTGCTTTGTGTAAGGTGGACTTTCCTAGTGTGAAACTCAGGAGTTCGCTCCTGGCTAGATGTGGCCTAAGGAGCCGTGCCCGGAGACGCTGGCCCGTGGGATCTATGGGCCCTGGCGGTGACCTCTTATCCCTAATCGGTGGGCTGTTGTCTTCTATGAGGGACTTTGGGTGGGATAGGACCTCTAGTCCTGGCCTCAATCGGCTAATTAACCAGTTCCGCTTGGTTCCGGTGCTGGCTTCAGAGTCCGAGTACCCCCCTTTGTGCTACAGTTTCTGGGTTGGTTCCCCGTTTCGTTAACGACGGGCTACAACCCTGTCCCGGTCCACCTCGGTTCCACCGAGCCGTCTTCCCATCTCCTGCTGACGGAGACCACCGTCTGCCTCTAATAGCCAGTGGCACCAGGGCTCCTACCCTGGTACCGTTCAACTTGAACTTCACTGCTGGAGCTACACTTAGCTCCAGCCCACACTCCTCACCAAACTGAACTTTAGACCAGACTAAACTGTTTTTCCTGGCCCGGGCTGTCTGGACCCCTGGGTGCACATGTCCCAACCGCCTGGTCACGCCCACAGGTGTGTCTATCTTTCCCTAAGGGGGTGACTAGGGTTTCTGGTTGGCTGTGTGTTTCCTAGTGAGTGAACGGTGTAATGCGGGGGTCTAACTGTGACTACCTGGTTTTGCCAGGGCGTCACACTCCCCCTTGGTTAAACACAGACCATCCGCGGGCTGTCCGACCACCACCATTTATTTAACTGGAAAAGATAAAAGATGAACAGTTACAAGTATAATAACACATTTACAATAAGCATATTTTGTTTTCTTCCCTTACGGGAGGCATGTTACTTTAACGTTGCACATATAAAACCGGGATGGGACGGACTGGGTTCTTCTCACTTCACCCACCCAAAACAACCTATCCCTGATGCCACCACTAAAACACAGGTTGGCACCCCTTGCCCAAGTCCAGGGTAGGTCCTGGTGTTGCCCAAACGAGCCGGGTTTAAAGTTCCTTACCTGGCAGTACTTTTTCATGGGCCCCACGTCCAGGGGACCCCTGACCCAGAGGGTAGTCACCAGTTTTGCTGGTGACAGGGCCTCGGCCGACTCCACCGCAGGCCCGTCCTCCAATCAGCCTCTCCAGAGACTGCGGCTTGGTGAGAAGGTTGGTCGGGGCTATTTACAAAACCCAAAAGATTATGGGCTGGCTCGCAAGTTCAAAGCCATTGTCTTTTAACTATAAAATCGAGAACTGGAAAGCACACACAATCCCAACGGGGACTTTAACTGTGGGTAGCCGGGAACCGCTACCACTGCTGCATGGGCCTGCGCGGCTCCCTCAGCTGCCTGGAGATGGGCTTTCCAAACCAAGGGCAGTACATCCCCAGGCTGTAGACTTCCAAGGGGGACGGGGGTTGCGCTGCAGGGGGCACCGTTTCTTCCTGGGGCCGAGCCGTCCGGGGCTCCCCAGCCTCATCGGGAATGGGCTCTGTCCCCGAATGGATCAGCGGAATCGGGAGGGTCTGCGTTGTTTTATCCTGAATGGGTGCTGCTGACAAAGCTGGTTTCTCGTGGGCCCACACCACTGCTATCATCCTCTGCATCTCCTCCTTCCAACCCAGCGCCTGCTGCATCAATTCGACCCGCACCTGGACACAGAACCGCGCCAACTTCCGTTCTAACCAGGCAGCGATCCCCGGCGACAAATGGTTCCACTCTGGCTCCTCCATTCCTGCTGCCGGAGCGGGAGCTGCCGCTGCTTGCTTCATCACCTGCCACCTCCACAGGCTCCATTCCAGTCACGGCCGGGCAGACTGCCGGAGCCGACATCCTTCCTGTGGCAGGCGGGTCACCGCCAGCTGCTACATGGAGAGTCACCACCGGAGTCTCGGGGTCTGCCACTCCTGCAACAGAAGCAGGAGCTGCAGCTTCCTCACCAACTGTTTCATTCGCGGGCGCCGCCACTCCCACAGCAGGCGTTGCACCGCCGTCCATATGTGGCGCTGACAGCTTTCCGCTTCTCCCCCTCGGTCTCTTGCCGGCCCTTCTTTCTGCGGCCTGTTAGTTTCGTTTCGCGACTTCCGGGCTCGCTTTCCGGCCGCGTTCCCAGGGGGCGGGGCTTCGGCTTTCTCGCCCTTTTCTTGGGGAAGAAGACGCCGGGCTGTAATTTTCACTCCCAAAATGGCGGCAAGATGGCGACTTCTGAAAATGTTCCAATGGATCACCGCTGACTGTCCAATACAAGGCGCACTTCTACAAGGTAAGTGGATGGGTAAGTATCCTGTTCGTGACGCCAAGTTTCAGGGTGTGCCGCCCCCATGCCAGCAGCCGGCGCTGCTCGGATCCGGGCCTTCCAGGGTGGTGGCTCGAGGGTCTCCGGACCCGGGGGTCTCGCGGACACGCCAAATAAATAGGGGGATGTAGTTGAATGGGCTAGGCCGTAGTAAGCTCGTGACACCACCCACGGTGTGTGGTGAGGTGGGACACCACCACTGCTGTTATGGGGCGCCCGGGGGAGATGTTGTGCAGCAAGTTGTTAACCCCTCCGTGGGCAGGGATGGTGGCCCCGGGACCCAGTAGCTTGGTGCAGGGAATGGCGACCACAGAGGGTGTTGGTGTACTCACTGTTAGTAAAACACACAAGTCTCTGGTAAACCAAGGTGATGATGGCCGGTGCCGCGGCCGGTTGCGTTCGGGTCCCCCACCCGGCTGGTGGTCTCTATCCTTTTCCTGCACTGCTTTGTGTAAGGTGGACTTTCCTAGTGTGAAACTCAGGAGTCCGCTCCCGGCTGGATGGGGCCTAAGGAGCCGAGTCAATGACCCATGGGATCTATGGGCCCTGGCGGTGACCTCTTATCCCTAATCGGTGGGCTGTTGTCTTCTATGAGGGACTGTGGGTGGGACAGGACCTCTAGTCCTGGCCTCAATCGGTTAATTAGCCAGTTCCGTTCGGTTCCGGTGCTGGCTTCAGGGTCTGAGTACCCCCCTTTGTGCTGCGGTTTCTGGGTCGGTTCCCCGTGTCGGTACTGGCGGGCTACAACCCTGTCCCGATCCACCTCGGTTCCGCCGAGCCGTCTTCCCATTTCCTGCTGACGGAGACCACCGTCTGCCTCCTAGCCAGTGGCACCAGGGCTCCTACCCTGGTACCGTTCAACTTGAACTTTACTGCCGGAGCTACACTTAGCTCCAGCCCACACCCCTCTCCAAACTGAACTTCAGACCAGACTAAACTGTTTTTCCTGCCTCGGGCTGTCTGGACCCCTGGGTGCGCGTGTCCCAACCGCCTGGTCACGCCCACTGGTGTGTCTATCTTTCCCTAAGGGGGGGGTGACTAGGGTTTCTGGTTGGCTGTGTGTTTCCTAGTGAGGGAACGGTGTAATACGGGGGCCTAACTGTGACTACCTGGTTTTGCCAGGGCGTCACACAGGACACTTCATTATAGACAGCGGACACCAAGCAATCACACTCACCAGATGGTGAGCAGAAGACCTGCAGTGATCGCACCCCCCGCACACATCCGATCCCACACACACAAACATCAGATCACACACACACACACATCGGATAACTGATAGAAACATCAGATCACTCACACACTCACCACATCAAGCGACACCGATTTCTTTTCGCAGGCAGAATCCTGAGAGGGTGTGCAGTGAAGTGCAAGGACCTGCCGCAATGCTAGTGTCGCGGGCGGGGAGGACGCCGCTGCGCTCGCTAACGCTCGGGTTCGGCGCTGCTGCTGTTGCTCGGTGGCTCGAGCGGTGGGCCGGATCCGGGGACTCGAGCGGCGCTCCTCGCCCATGAGTGAAAGGGGGTGGTGTGGTTTGGGGGATTTGGTCCGTGACGCCACCCACGGTTTGTGGTGAGGTTGGGGCGCCACCGCTGCTGTTGACAGGGATCCTGGGAGCGATGGAAGGGAGCAGCTGGGATGTTTCTCTCCCCTCCGTGGGTAGGGGGGTTGGTGGTCCCGGGGCCCGGTGAGGTGACGGGGAGGCAGGGTCGGGCAAGGTGCAGGGTCGCTTGGACTGCGCAGTGCAGTGACGGACGGCACAGTAGTACTCACTCAGCCACAAATGGATGCAAAGTCTCTGGTAAAACAAACGGCTGGATGGACGGGTCCCGCAGCCGGCTGCTGTGGTTTGTCCCGGACGGTTGGTGGTGGCTGCCTTTCCCTGCACCTTTTGTGTATCTTCGGTCCCAATGGCTTCCCACCGGTAACCCGCTCCCCAGCGTGTATAGGGGCCCTTTTGCCTGCAGGCTCTGGCCCTGGGAACTCTAGCTGTGGCGGTAGCTGTATTTCCCTTGTGCTGGTTGGACGGTTGCCTTCAATCGGGTCTTGGCTGTTTGGAAACCCCTGGGGTTCAGGTCACTAATGGATTTGACCTGTTTAACGGCGACTCCAAGCCTGGTCGGGGTCCGCAGGCCCTGCCGGTTTGTGCTGACTTCACTTCGCTCCCCGGTTCGGTACCGGCGGGCCATCGCCCGTCCCCGGTCCTATGGTTCCGCATTGATCTGCCTCTCCTGCAGACGGCCACCACCATCTGCCAACCTTGCTCTCGGTGCCCGGGCCACGTACCCGGACACAGTCAGTTTGCTCCTCCACTACTCCTTCACTCCTTCTCACTTTCACTTCCCTAACTGATCTGAACTCAACTATCTTCCTTCTCCCGCCTCCAGGACTGTGAACTCCTCAGTGGGTGGGGCCAACCGCCTGGCTCCACCCCACCTGGTGTGGACATCAGCCCCTGGAGGGGGGCAACAAGGATTTGTGTCTCACTGGTGTGCCTATCTCGGGGTGGGGATGTTGTGTTGTAGTTCCTGTGACGATCTGGTTAGTCCAGGGCGCCACACTAGTTTACAGAACCTGTGGACACGTGATTTCCTTCCATCATTCCCTGCGGCTGAAAGCATTCTGTAATGCTGGATGTGATGAGTGAGGGAGTCTGTGATCTGATGTGTGTGTGATCTGATGTGTGTGAATGTGTCAGCCAGAAGCACGGGAGCACAGCGTGCAGCACCCACCGGAAATAACAGGGAGGACCTGGGAGCCATGCAGATGTCTGAGTCTGGTAAGTATGAGTTTCCTAGGAAGTGGGGGGTCTGCTTTTTGGGGGGTAAACATACTCCCCAACCATGTTTCGCCAAGAATAAAACCGCCTCTAAAAATAAGTCCTTGTGGTTTTTTAGGGGGCAAAAAAGTATAAGACAGTATCTTATTTTTGGAAAACACGGTAGCGTGCCTTGGCAAATTTTAACCATGCACCTAACGACACCCCAAGCAACACCTGTTTGCCAGTGAGGGACATTCAGCAGATGCCCCAGACTGTTCATTCATAGTCATAGCAACCAGAAGCTGCTTATCTTTATGTGGCTTCACTATATGACATGTTGCGTTTTTGTGTCTGTAAAGCCTGCTTTACACGTTGCAATTTCGCATACGATATCGTATGCGATTTTCAACGCCCCCATCGTATGTGTGGCACGTTCAATTTGTTGAACGTGCCGCACATACGATTAACCCCCGTCACACGTACTTACCTTCCATACGACCTCGATGTGGGCCCACTTCCTGGAGTGGGAGGGACGTTCGGCGTCACATCGACGTCATGCGGCAGCCGGCCAATAGAAGCGGAGGGGCGGAGCTGAGCGGAACGTAAACATCCCGCCCACCTCCTTCCTTCCGCATTGTGGGTCAGGAGCCGCAGGATGCTGGTAAGATCTGTTCATCGTTCCCGGGGTGTCACACACTGCAATGTGTGCTACCCCGGGTACGATGAACAACCTGACGTTCAATTCTAGAGAAAGGTACGATGTGTATGCGATTAACGTTTTAACGTTCAATCGCAATGGCACGTACCTGTCACACACTGCAATGTACCTTACGATGCCGGATGTGCGTCACTTACGACGTGACCCCGCCGACACATTGTAAGATACATTGCAGCGTGTAAAGCAGGCTTAAGACTGAATTCACAAGTTGCATAAATTCTCTGTTTTTGTTTTCTCCAGGTGTCTACACCAAACTACACAATAGCAATAGTCTTTTATTATTGCAGTTTGGTCTTTTCCCTATTAGTTCATGCATTTTTGGTGCAGATGTGAAGCTGCGTTTTAAGTGTCTTTTTAAGGCCAGAGTTCCACTTGTGTATGAGTCGTCGAGTCTTGCATCGGTATCACCCGGAACACTCTCCTGACAGGAACGGTTTGGCTGTATGTATTTCTATGCGGCTGAGACGCTGGTGTTCGGAGAGTGTGCGGCCGTGCCAGGTGATGCCAATGTGAGACTTGTGCGTGTCATACCCAGGTGGAACTCTAGCCTAAAGTACAGAAAAGATTTGATTTTGCACTTAAGAAAGTTACTGCAGTTTCTTTTACATTTGTTTTTTTAAGCTCCAAATAGAAACCTCTAGAGAAAAAAAAGCACCAAATCCCCAGAGTTCACCAGTGACTTAACAGAGGGTGATAACACATCCACTTTGTTTGGACAGTGAAATACAGCAGCATTTCTATGAAAAAAAGTAGCAAAAAAACCCTCAACACAAACTAAATGTGCAAGCATAGTGGATGTGATTTCATTAAAACTCCGCCCTTGGTACTTCTAAACATGCTGCTGAACTGTGCACTTTTGGTGTTTATTTTTCTCTATGGGCTTCAATATGAGCCTGAAAAAAAGCTCCTACTGAAATGTTTGAAAGTTGATGGTTTGAGTTCCAGGGAGGGGGAGGGAATAAATTACATTTTTGTAAGGCTAGGTTCACATTTCCGTCAATTTGTATCAGTCACAATCTGCGGGTCTGGTAAACAATGGAATCTGTTTGGCGGATTCCGTTGTTCCCATATACTTGTATGAGCGGCGGATTGTGACTGATGATGCTGCATTGCATACTCCGCCCAACTGATCAGTCGTGGAACGACTGACCGTCGGGCGGCAGGAACGCAGAGTGTAACGTTTTTTGAGCAGCTGAATCCTTAGGATTTTGCTGCGCATGTTCTCTCTCAGCGGCCGAACAATCAGCTGATCGCCCGGCGCCCGCTTTCTGTGAGCGATCAGCTGATCAGCCGGCGGCCGGCTGCTGTGAGCGATCAGCTGATCACCCGGCGGCCGGCTGCTCTGAGCGATCAGCTGATCACCCGGCGGCCAGCTAATAAGAGCGATCAGCTGATCGCTCTCATTAGCCGGCCGCCGGGAGATCATCTGTTCGCTCTCAAAAGCCGGCGGCCGGCTATTGTGAACGATCAACTGATTGTTCTCTCTTTCACGTTTTACACCGGAGCCCGACAATGAATTCTAATCTTGTCATCCGTTGTACAACGCATCAGTCACAAGCGTCAAGCAACGCGTGACTGATGGAAAACAACGGAAATGTGAACCTAGCCTAATTCTTTTATATTAGTTTTATAGGTACAAGAAATCTGACTTTTCTTCACATCTAGGGGCATAGTGATAAACTGCGTTTTAGGGTTCACTCACATCTGCGTGTAAAATATAGCTCCATTGTTGCTCCTGAGGCTTGGGCGGAAATGGGTCTACCAAATAGACAATGGCCCGAAACATACTGCCAAACTGGTTACAAAGTGGCTTAAGGATAAGAAACTCAATGTTTTGGAGTAGCCATCATAAAGCCCTGATCTCAGTCCTATTGAAATTTTATGGGCAAAGCTGAAAATGTAGATGCGAGCAAGGCGACCTACATACTGTACATGGCTCAGTTACACCAGTTCTGTTAGGAGGAATGGACCCAAATTCCAACTATTGTGAGAATCTTAAGGAAGGAGATCCAAAACCTTTGACCCAAGTTATACAATTTAAGGGCAATGATACCAAATACTAATGAAATATAGGTAAACATTTGATTTTCCAGAAAGTAATAAAAATCCCTTAAAACATTCTCTCATTATTCTGACATTTGGCAAATATAATTTTGGTTCCTAATTGACCTAAAACAGGGAAGGTTTATTCTGATGTCATGTCAGATAATGAGGAAAAACATGCAGATGGGTCTTTTTAGACAGTGTATGTAAACTTCTGGTTTCAACTGTAGATAGAGAGATGTAAAACATATATATAATATCCCATGCCCTTCAGATTATAAGCTTGCACCTTTCATGTGGCACAAAAGGGTGTTTAGCCTTATTTTTAGCCCCAAATTCAATAAATATTTAAAATAAAACCACAAAAAAACCCCAACTTAGGGACCAACTTATTTTTGTTAGCCAGCTAAGGTAAAACCAACAACTGCAGCCTGCAGCCCTCAGCTGGCAGCTTTACCTTGGCTGGTAATCCAAAACTGGTCACCCCACGCTGTTGTTTAAATTTATTTATAAATTAAATAAATCATAAAAAAAATAACGTAGGGTCCCCCGCAAATTGGACACATCAGCCAAGTTGAAGTGGATAGCTGGGGTTTGGTATTCTCAGACTGGGAAGGCCCTCCCTAGCCTAAAAATAGCAGATCACAGCTGCCTCAGAAGTGGCGCATCCATTAGATGCACCAATCATGGGGCTCTGCATCCACTCTTCCAGTTGCCCTGGTAGAAAACGGGGTAATATATGGGCTTGATGTCAGCTGTGACTTGTTAGCTGGCATCAAGCCCTGGTATTAGTAATGGGTGTTGCCTATCAAGTACTCCCATTACTAATTCAGTAGTTATAAATAGTCAAAAAATAAAAAAATATTTTATTTATAAGATCCCTGACACCTGCCCTCACTCACTAATTTATTAAAAAAAAAAAAAATCCTTCAACTTCCACCATAATTCACAAGGAGGTCCCATGACATTCCTTTAAAGTGAACCTAAAAGACATAAAAAATAAACTTATTAAATAAAAAAAGACAAGAGACACCCTCAATTACCAATTTATTACCCATCAAACCCCTAATTTGGTACACTGTAATCCACATGGCAGTCCCATGATGTCTGCAGATTTGCTGTCCCAACCTGTGAAGAACAAAATGTTTCCTATGGGGTGAGAGAGCAGCCACTGCCAGCTCTCATACTGTGCTGTGAGAGAACCATGGCAGTGAACTGTGATAACCTCATGAGGTCACCACAGGTCACAGCATGTTGCTCACACACTAGCCTGTGACCCACTGTGGGCAATGATGAGCAATGATTTCATGATTCACCACGGTTCATTGCAGCGGTTCTCACACAAAGTAGCATGAGGGTAGGACGATAGGATGTGTGGTGACATCATGCATTCACTTTGGTGACATCATGAGGTCATGTAAAGTTAGTGACATCATTACCCCTTTAACCAAGTTTTGCAGTACTGATGTCAGCACCCGTGGGAAAATCCCAGGCTGATACTGACAGTCAGTAACCAATGGAACCTCATTCTGAGAACTTTCTCAGAACGAGACTCCATAGGAATTGATGGGCGTCGTGGGACATCACCTGTTGGATTATCATCAGAACTTCCAGCATTTTTTTATTTAATAAAGTGGCAAACTAAAGTGTATGGGGAGTCTTTTTCAAATAAAGTATTTTTCTCTGTGTCTGTTTTTTAACTATTCACTTGCCAGGCTAGTACTGTGGGTGTCTGTTAGACGCTCACCCGTTACTAACTTCTGGGCTTGATTTCAGCTGTCAATTCATAGCTGACATCAGCCCCATTAACTATTACCCCATTTGCCACCATACCAGGGCAATTGGGAAGAGCCAAGAAGAGTGCCAGATTTGGCACATCTAATGGATGAGCCATTTCTGGGTCAGTTGTGGGCTGCTATTTTTAGGCTGGAAAGGGCCAAATAACCATTGCCCTTTCCACCATGCTAATACCAGTCCCCAGTGGTCTGCGTTACCTGGGCTGGTTATCAATATTAGGGCAGAGCTCATGCCATTTTTTTTTTTTTTTAAATTATACAGTATATTTGTTTATTTTTACACTAGTACAGATGACTGACTGCAACCAATCACAGATGCCGCCACAGAGAGTGGATGGCCAGAATGTGTGTGTGTGTGTGTGTGTGTGTAAACCCGCTTTACACGCTGCAATGTATCTTACAATGTGTCGGCGGGGTCACGTCATAAGTGACGCACATCCGGCATCGTAAGGTACATTGCAGTGTGTGACAGGTACGTGCGATGGCGATTGAACGGTAAAACGTTCATCGCATACACATCGTACCTGTCTCTGGAATTGCACGTCAGATTGTTCATTGTACCCGGGGTAGCACACATTGTAGTGTGTGACACCCCGGGAACGATGAACAGATCTTACCTGCGTCCTGCGGCTCCCGGACAGCAATTTGGAAAGAAGAAGTTGGGCGGGATGTTTACGTTCCACTCAGCTCCGCCCCTCTGCTTCTATTGGCCAGCTGCCGCGTGACATCGATGTGACGCCGAACGTCCCTCCCACTCCAGGAAGTGGACGTTCGCCACCCACAGCGATGTCGTATGGACGGGTAAGTATGTGTGACGGGGGTTACTCGCATGTGCGGCACGTTCAACAAATTGAACGTGCTGCACATACGATGGGGGCGTTGCAAATCGCATACGTTATCGTATGCGAAATTGCAACGTGTAAAGCAGGCTTTAAGCAGTCTGATTGCAACCAATCACAGATGCTGGCACATAGGGTGCCGGGGGAAGCAGGAAATGTTCATGTAGTTTAATGAGTGGGGCAGAAAATTTGACTGTGTTATCTTTGAAGAAACGCTGTATGTATAGCTGCCTTGCTTTTACCCCCATTTTGCTTCCTTTTGCAGCCCTATAGCCCTTACTACAACCATTTTACAGGCATTTATCACCACGGAAATTCAGGTCCTCATTGATTTGTATGGGGTCAAGTCAAATTCCCGAACCAAACTTTTTTTTTAGTCCAGCTGAATACGGCAAACCTGAACATCCACGAGTACTCTCATCTCTACTCGTGACGCTCCCCAATAAAGCTCCACAGCCGACATGTAATAGATTTTCATACCTTGTACAGCGATGGTCAGTACCTGAGCCATCACAGATCAGCAGCTCCCAGTGCAGCACAGCTTGTACAGGAAAGTCGTTTTCAATCTCCTGAGTCAATTTTCTGTGCTCGCGTGCTGTGCCTTCAGTATGTATGTACCAGAGCTGAAAACGTTGTGGGACCTTGTGTCTTTTTGGGTGTTTTGGGTGTTACCGTATTTTTCGGACTATAAGACGCACCGGACCATAAGATGCACCCTGGTTTTAGAGGAGGAAAATAGGAAAATAAAATTTTAAGCAAAAAATGTGGTCATGACACACTTATGGGGCGAGGATCTGCTGCTGACACTGTTATGGGGTAATGTCCTGCTCATATACTCCCCAGCCTGCTCATATACTCCCCAGCCTGCTCATATACTCCCCAGCCTGCTCATATACTCCCCATCCTGCTCATATACTCCCCAGCCTGCTCATATACTCCCCAGCCTGCTCATATACTCCCCAGCCTGCTCATATACTCCCCATGCTGCTCATATACTCCCTATGCTGCTCATATACTCCCCAGCCTGCTCATAATAAACCCCTAGCCTGCTCATATACTCCCCAGCCTGCTCATATACTCCCCATGCTGCTCATATACTCCCCATGCTGCTCATATACTCCCCAGCCTGCTCATAATAAACCCCTAGCCTGCTCATATACTCCCTAGCCTGATCATATACTCCCCATGCTGCTCATATACTCCCCATGCTGCTCATATACTCCCCAGCCTGCTCATATACTCCCCAGCCTGCTCATATACTCCCCATCCTGCTCATATACTCCCCAGCCTGCTCATATACTCCCCAGCCTGCTCATATACTCCCCAGCCTGCTCATATACTCCCCATGCTGCTCATATACTCCCCATGCTGCTCATATACTCCCCAGCCTGCTCATAATAAACCCCTAGCCTGCTCATATACTCCCTAGCCTGATCATATACTCCCCATGCTGCTCATAATATACCCCTATCCTGCTCATATACCCCCATCATCCTGGTGTATGGCCGCATCCTGTGGCACATAAAAAAAATAAACGTTCATACTCACCTTACCTCACCTCACTCCCTGCAGCACCGCTCTTCTTACCGTCTATGTCAGCAGCAGCGCTGGAGTGTGGAGCCGTCCCCGTTCCCCTGCAGAATCGCAATGTCCTCTGGTCTGTGCTGGCGGCTGCGTGTGGACACGTGCGCACAGCAATGACATCATCGCTGTGCGCCGCTAGTCTCCACGCAAGTCAGCTGACCGCCACAGACCGGAGGAGATCGTGATGCTGCAGGGGAACGGTGAGTCATGTTTACTGATTCCCTGCCCCCCGCACTGATGATGATGTGCGGGGAGCAGTGAATACAGCCGCACATGATCACTCCAGGCTGTAGTTGCCAAGGGTGATCATGCGGGCCGGCTGTTTATCCCTCGCCCATCACCCCGCCCACCTGTCAGTGCCTGCTTCAGCGCTGAGAGATGATGGGCGGGAGGATGGGCGTGCATATTAAATGAGCGGGTCCACGTGGTCATGGCAGGCTGCTACAGCCTGCTCGTGCCCCCGATGACGCGCTCCACCGTAGCACCCTCATTCCCCGCAGCCCTATATTCAGACCATAAGACGCACCCCCC
This sequence comes from Anomaloglossus baeobatrachus, assembly GCF_048569485.1. Lineage (NCBI taxonomy): Eukaryota > Metazoa > Chordata > Amphibia > Anura > Aromobatidae > Anomaloglossus > Anomaloglossus baeobatrachus. Next base: position 702,831,495 of record NC_134354.1, on the reverse strand, counting down.
ACTTTCCCCCAACATTCAGGGGAGAAAAAAAGTGCGTCTTATGGTCCGAAAAATACAGTAATAAAGGGGAGAAAGAGGTTTTTTTTTGTATTTCATGTCAAATAAAAGGTTTTTATTCTTTGTTTTGTGCTTTATTTCTTTTCACGTACAGATTTGTAATGGGTGGGTCTCATAGATGCCTGCCTTTACTAATCTTGGGCTAAGTGGCAGCTGTTAGCTGTCATTAACCCCTTATTATGAGCTGGGCAAAGTTCGGGGATTGAAGCATTTCATGCATGCTGTTATTTTTCCGCTGGGTGGGCCCAATACCAAGGGTCTCGTACACTGTTTTTTTTAAATTATTTATTTGAATAACTTAAAAAAAGCCACATAGGGTCCCTCTTATTCTGATACGTAGCTAAGATATGCACACGACTGGGGGCTGCAGCCTGTAGCCGTATGCTTTATCTGCGCTGGGTGTCATAATATGGGGGGATCCTATGTCTTTTTATTTATTTGTACACCAATATAGAGACGCCCACAGCATGTGTGATTCAAAGCAGTCAGGCATGCTGTCACACAGGGTGGGGGTGTGGTCTGGCTGCAACCAATCAGAGATGTCGGGACTGCCAGTGGGCGGGGGAAGCAGTGCATATGTATAAAGGATAATGAGCCACAATGGAAGTAGCATGAGCGAAGAAGTGTACAGCCGTGCAGGAGACTGGTAAGTATAACGCGCCTGATTTTCCCTTTTTTTTCTTTAGTTTTCCTTGACTTTCTTTTAATTACCTGAGTTGCCGGATCCAGATAGTTACCAGGACTTCTCTTAACACAAAGATGATAAACCAACTGTTTTCTTTATTTGTAACAAACATTGATAATAACAGGACCCACAGATTATGAGCCACAACAGCCCGTAACATACAAGTAACAATTTATACAGCCTGGAAGACCCCAAGTGTCAGTCTGCAGGACAGGGACTGAGTTATACTTCCCCAGCTATTCCACTCCCACCCCTTTCTAATAATGGGATGTACCCAGGGACGCTACTGTAGATAGCGACACGTGGTCCTTCCAGGAATAAAATCCTACACCCACCTTCCACGCTATTCACAATATAACAGGAGTACCAGGCCTTTTCCGCAATAATCCATCAAAATAAAGCAAACATATGTACATATCTCACTACACAGTGCCCTGTACCTCACTGTCTCCAGACAGCGCAATGTAGTAGAGGCGAACTTGTCACTTTAGTATTAGTCTGTTACTTTCAGAACCATACAGCTTGAACTTTGACAGGCTTCTTTTCGGAGAGGACATCCCAGGATAAAACAATAAGTGCAGTTCCTTTACAACGTTAGCTTTCAGTGAATAGCCTTGTTTAACATGTCTTTAATCCTGACGAACTATCCCTAACTGACTAACTTTACAGAGACCGATCTCCAGAACAATTGTTACTCACAAAATATTTGGTCCATGTCAAGCACACAGATCCCTCCGTCTTTGGCGGTGATCAGAGATCTGGCCTTTCTTCAAGATGGTGTCAGTCACCTGCTCACACAGCAGTTAAAATGGTCTTCTTCCTCTTGAATGATCTTCATCTGGTCTTGTGGCTAATCTAAGCTGCAGCATTAAATTGTCATACATACTGGCATCTCATGTACATGTTTCACCCTGTTACAGGTGTACGCGTGGATTTTTACAGTCCACCCATCACAATCCTCTATGTTTCAAGGGAGGAATGTTTCATCATCATCATCAGCAGCAGCATGGAATTTTTACCTATAAGAGTGGTGAAAGTATGGAACTCAGCATACCATGTTGTGAAGATTAGTTGAGCAAGTATGCAATGGGCCAGAACGCCTAATTTTAAATCAATTATGTTATTTCTTTTAGGTGCTAATTTCTGGTTACCATAATTAGGATTGAGTAAAAATGTATATGTGATGCCCTGGACACCCCAGGGGTCACAGGTCACTACACCACCTACACCCCCACCACATTTGGCAGGTAACACCAGTCACACATGAAGCCCTGATTGCCTCCCTCAGTGTTAGACAGGCACACCAGGTGAGCGGAGTCAGGCAGAAAGACACGCCCACCGAGGAGTCTGCTGGCCTGAGGCAGGAAAAACAGTAGTCAGTGTTCATAGTGAGTTGGAAGTGGTAGTGGAGGAGTTCAGCACAGCTCTGCGTAGGGCCTGGTTTGGAGCCCAGGGCCCTGAAACAGTCAGGCAGGCAGACAGCAGGATCAGCCTGCAGGAGACCGGGAACACGACCGGTGGAACCGTAGGGACCGGGACAGGGATGGAGCCCGCCGGAACCGAACCGGGGAGTCAACAGTTTACCGGAGCACCAGGAGGGGTTCTCAGACCATGACTAGGCCGTGAGCCACCTTTTAGTCAAATTAACTGATTGAGGATCTGGACCTCCCGGGGTTCTTTCCCACCAAAGTCCCGATTGACGGCAACAGCCCAACCCGACTGGATAGTAGCCACCGCCAGAGGCCAGAGATCCAAGGGCCAGCGCCTGCGGGCAAAGGAGCTCTTTCGGCAAACCCGCTGGGGAGCGGACCACCTGTGCTTAGGCACCGTGGTCCACTTACACTTAGGTGCAGGAGAAAGGGGGACCCTGCCAACCCGCCTAGTGGACTGCAGCCGGCTGTGGGCCACCCATCTTCCACCACGTTTGGTTTACCAGTGCCTCCGTGTCTTTCAATCGTGAGTACTGCAGCACCACACCGCACAGCAGCCCTGTGCCCTGCGCCAGCTTCCCGATTCCGGGCCAGGGACACACCGCCCCTACCCACGGAGGGGTTAACATCCAAAGCTGCACCCCGACATCGCTCCCGGGAGTCCCTCACCTCTACCGCAGCGGTGGTGCCCACCATCACCACAACCCGTGGGTGGTGTCACGAGCAATCACCCGAAATCCCCGTACCCCCAGCGTGCAGCACCAGCCTCCCCCTTACAGAGCGAAGTGACCCCGGGTCTGTGGAAGGCTCGAGCCACCGCCCACAGAACGAGCACGGATCCGAGCGGCTTGGCGGTCGCAGCCGAGGCCGCGGGGCGGTACATATACTCATCTTAGTGCACTTCAAAAGGGTTTTCTCATTGAGATATGGATGTTTTTATTATTCCTTTCTATCAGGGATGGGCAAGTGTGCTCAGCACTACACGGTACTCGATCAAGCATCAGGGTACTAGAAAAGCTTGATACTCTATTGAGTATCCTGTTACTCAGATGACATGCTCAAATCCCCACCCCGCATGTTTTGCAGCTTTTTTTTCAGCCACTAAATTATGGAGATTGCCTTCAAATTACGTTAATGCCGTAGCTATGTTGGCTTCTGGCATTATTATGATTGGCCAGCCGCATATCATCATCGGGTCTATATAAGAACCAACGACGCCATGCTTGGCGCACTATAACCAGAAATAGTTTAGGGAGAAGTTCTGCTTGAGAAGGGACAGTATGTTATAATGTGACAGTACCTGTTGGTGCAATATTAAACCAACAGACCTTTCAGGACTAATTCAATTTATTCTATTCTATAATAATACCACTCTTATCTGCATCAACTGTAGTGCAAGCTGCTGGAGAAGGGATAGTGTATTAGGCCAGAATCCCACTTGCTAGTGCCTCGCGTGTAACTCGTGCGAGTCTCTCATTGAATCACCCGGCATGGCCGCACACTATGCATACAGGAGCGTCTGAGCTGCATAGAGATACATGCAACCAACCCGCTCCTGTCAGGGGAGTGTGCGGCCAAGACGGGTTCTACCATGGGAGACTCGCGCGAGTTACACGTGAGGCACTTGCAAGTGTGATTCTGGCCTTAGAGTCATGTAGGCAGGGATTCTAGCCTTACAAACATTGCTGCTACTAAGTAAAAAACTATTCTATTCTATAATTATACCGCTCTTAACTGCATTTAGTGTATGGCAAGCTGCAGGAGAAGAAATAGTGTATTAGAAGCATGTCGGTAGGGATTTAGCCTTACATACCTTTCTGCTGCTACATAAAAAATCTATTCTATCCTATAATTATACCGCACTTATCTGCATTAAGTGTAGAGCAAGCTGCTGGAGAAGGGAGAGTATATTACAGGCATAAAGGCAGGGATTCCTACTTTACAGATCTATCTGCTGCTACATATAGAATCTATTCTACCCTATACTAATAATAATGCTCTGACCCTCATCTGCATTTAAAATAGGGCAAGCTCCTGGAGAAGGAATAGTGTATTAATGGCATGTAGGCAGGGATTCTATCCATACAGTCATTGCTGCTGCAGCCTAAAATCAAAAGTCTTTTTCAGGCCTACATCTATGCTATCCTAATAATACCGCTGTTAGCTGCATTCCTTGTGGGAATAGCTGCTGGAGGAGAGATAGTTTTGGATTAGAGTCATATAGTAAGGCTATATTGCTTTATAGTTCTTCTATAGGTATACTGCTGCTGCAACCTAACTGTGTTGGTCAGGGCACAGGTGATGTTATGGGTCACTTGCAAGGTAGGAACAGCACAACCAGAAATATATTGGCAGCTGGGGACCAAGTACCGCAGGACGACGACAGCTATCAAGTAGTGTAAAGCCTCAAAGTCTATAAGCCAAAACACCAACATTTCCAAAACAAGCAGTCAGGATATGCAAGTATGTAGCACAGTACTTTCTTCATCTCTATTTGGTCCACATGCAAAGTTTCCTCTTTAATTGTGAGCAGAGAGCATTTCAGTAGACACAGAAGCTGAATGGTCGCCACTCACCATCTTGATTTTGTAAACTTTTGTAGAACCTCACAGATGTTAGACATAATGCCCACTTGGTTCTTATGTGCAGACACTGACCGGAATACTGTCAGGTATGTTATAGCTGGTGTTCAACTACTGCTACTGCCCTCTGCAGTTCACAAAGCCTTGCTAACATGTAATGTGGAGATCCAGCTTGTGGTCACGTCACACACCAGTCGGTGACGTGGCACTTGCAAGCAGTGCTGCAGCCTGGCGCTAGCTGTATTTGACTTGTGGAAATAAGTACAAGCACACTCAGTACCTACACAAGTAGCTCAAGCAAATCTAGGTAGGTTTTTAGAAAGCGCTGAACCACTAAGTTGAACATGTAAGCCAGGCATAATACATGTGCGAGCTTGCCAAGTTTCAGAGTCACCACTTGTTTACAACTATTATCACACATGACCATAACTGGTTGTAGGTTCAGTGACAAGAGCCACATATCTGTTTAGTCTATTATACCTTTCATTTCGGTGGTGTGCTGTTTGTCACCTATGCAAATTAGTTTCAGCAGAGCCTGTTACCGCTTCACTAAGACAGTGCTGCAGTACTTACAGCTTGCAACTGATATGGACAATGTGCTCCAAGATGACAGTTCGGAAAGGGAGGAGGAAGGGGTGCAGGAACTTGTGTAGGAGCTGGAGGAAATTCTGATGCAACTGGGGCCTGCAATACTCAGTGTCGCTAGCATTTGTGCTGTCGCAGGGTCCGACACATTCCCTGCATCCACAACGTTCACCCAGTGTGCCATCAGGGAAATGTAGCATTCTTGGCCACAAACATTTGTTTACGTGTCGGTCGTTAGTAGACCTTCCCAGTACCTGCATTCATGAGGGCATGGATGATGTTGTGTAACACATGCTATCTTAAGGCAGGGATGGCACACAGTGAAAAATAGTGGTGACTGGGGATTGAATATCACGGTATGAACTTTTAATAATTAGGAGTGAGGGGTTCCTGATGGACCTCTAAAAATTATGAGAGGGCTGCCTGATGGCCCTTTAAATATTATGAGTGAGGGCCGCCTGATGGCACTCCAAAATTTATGAGTGAGGGCCACCTGATGGCCTTCTAAAAATTTGTAGCAATAGCTGCATGATTACCCTGATTAATGTTTATAAAATTATGCGTGAGGCCAACTGCTGGCTCTCTAAAAATTGAGTCAAGGCTGCCTGCTGGCCCTCTAAAAATTATAACTGAGGGCCTGCTGATTGCCCTCTAAAATGAGCGAGGGCTGGCTACTAATCTAAAAATTATATGTGAAGGCTGGCTGCTGGCCTTCTAAAAATTATGAGTGAGGGCCGTCTGCTCACCTTCTAAAAATTATAAGTGAGGACTGTCTGCCAGCCTTTTAATAATTATGAGAGAGGGCTGGCTGCTTGCCCTCTAAAAATTGAGAGATCCAAGCCGTTTTCATTTTGAGAACAGTCAGCCTGTCAGCAGTTTCAGTTGACAGATGGATGTGTGGTGCCCCTGTGGCTTCAGGCGCCACAGGTTACTGCACCCCCATTAGGGTGTAGTACTTATCTCAGGTTCAGGGAAGGTCGATGCCGGTTTACACATACACCAATATGCAGTCATTGGGTTGCTCTCCCCAATGGGGACTGGGCAAGGGTCAGATCACAGTAGGGGGTCACTACAGCGGTGGGTGTACAGGACGCCACTGCACCAGGGGCTCCCCGATCCACTGGAACAGGGGACTTAGGGTCAGGGAAAAACAACCACCAGGGGGAGTCAGGAGCACACAGTGGGAATAGCAGGTTGACCTAGTGAGAGTAGTGAACCAGTCGGTGGCAGCAGCTGGGGGCAACAGCTCAGAACACACAACACAACTACAACAAAAGGAGAACAGCTTCAGACACAGAGCAGAGCGGACGTGCCGCGAACAGCTCTGTGGGCCAGGGTGTTCAACACGGTCGCTGGGGAGAAGCAGCCAGCTGCTTCCACAGGACCGGCGCTGTCGGGATACAGAATCCTAGGGCAGATATACTCCACATTATCTACTAACTCTGCAAGAGTCGCGGGGAATGGCTAGGACAGTCACCGGACCCATCCCAATGAGTCTGCAGCAAATAGCATATAGGATCTGGGGTTGAAGACCGGCCACACAACGGAACCGCGCTATCAGCATACAGAACGGGACACTTTACTGACACCGGGACTAGAGATGAGCGAACCGGTCGCGGTTCGGCTCGAGGTCGGCTCGCCGAACGGGGGTCCCGTTCGAGTTCGGTTCGTCGAACGTTCGACGAACCGAACTCGAGCCAATAGGCTATAATGGGAGGCAATCACAAACACATAAAAATGCATGATAAATGTACACAAACAGTTAATAAACATTGCCATAACACTTACCGGTCCTCGCGATCCCTTCTGCACTCTGTCTCCTGCCGCTATTCCATCCGATGATCGCTGAATCCTCCCGTGACCAGCACTGCCAGCAGAGATGCAGGACCTGTCGTGACGTCAGAATAGCCATGTGACCAGTCACGTGGCTATTATCTCATTGGCTACAGACTGGTCACATGACTACGACGCGTCAAGTAGGACCTGCGAGTGCATCTCTCCGGTACACGGTGCACATATGTGTATCGCCGTGTACCGGCGACATGCTCTAGCACACGGTCGACTCCCCGTTCCGTTAGGGACCGGCTGACACAGCCGGTCATTAACGGAGATCACCGTTGCCATAGCAACACAGTTAGCGGTGACGTCACCGCTAACCGCAGCTCCGAGAGCACCGTTGCTATGGTAACGCGTCTGTCAGCGTTACCGCTGTTACCGCTGACAGCCAGCACTGCTGCACGCTGCTTCCCGATTGTAGTGAGGATTGTACTGAGGATGAGGTTCCCCAGCCCCAAGTGATGGGCTGGTGAACCTCATCCTCACTACAATCGTCACTACTACTACACTAGAAAGAAAGAAGACAGAAGAGCAGGATCGTGGAGGGCTGACAGGGGGTAATAAAGATGGAGTCTCTAATGTGTCTGTGTATTTATTTCTATTAAAGTATTTTTTCTCTGTGTGGTGTCTTTTTTTTAACCCTTTATTGGAGATTCTTAATGGCCGGGTCAAACGTGCCTGACATTAAGAATCTCTGGCTTAATACTGGCTAGTAAAACAAAGCCAGTATTAACTCATGATTACCCAACAAGCCACCCGGCTCCAGGGCTGTTGGAAGAGTTGGATACAGCGCCAGATGATGGCGCTTCTATGAGAGCGCCATTTTCTGGGACGGCTGCGGACTGAAATCCACAGCAGAGGCGCCCAGAACCTCGGGCTAACCTGTGCTGCGGATTCCAATCCCCAGCTGCCTAGTTGTACCCGGCTGGACACAAAAATGGGGCGAAGCCCACGTCATTTGTTTTTTAATTATTTCATGAAATAAGTGAAATAATTAAAAAAAATGGGCTTCCCTATATTTTTGGTTCCCAGCCGGGTACAAATAGGCAACTGGGGGTTGGAGGCAGCCCGTGGCTGCCTGCTGTACCTGGCTAGCATACAAAAATATGGCGAAGCCCACGTCATTTTTTTGGTGGGCAAAAAACTTCTGCATACAGTCCTGGATGGAGTATGCTGAGCCTTGTAGTTCTGCAGCTGCTGTCTGCTCTTCTCCATACAGACAGACAGCAGCTGCAGAACTACAAGGCTCAGCATACTCCATCCAGGACTGTATGCAGAAGTTTTTTGCCCCCTGAAAAAATTATGTGGGCTTCGCCATATTTTTGTATGCTAGCCAGGTACAGCAGGCAGGTACGGCTGCCCCCAACCCCCAGTTGCCTATTTGTACCCGGCTGGGAACCAAAAATAAAGGGAAGCCCTTTTGTTTATTATTTCATGAATTTCATGAAATAATTAGAAAACAAATGACGTAGGCTTCGCCCCATTTTTGTGTCCAGCCAGGTACAACTAGGCAGCTGGGGATTGGAATCCGCAGCACAGGTTGGCCTGAGCTTTCTGGGCCCCACTGCTGCGAATTGCAGTCTGCAGCCGCCTCAGAAAATGGCACTTTCATAGAAGCGCCATCTTCTGGCGCTGTATCCAACTCTTCCAGCACCTGCCTGCTGTACCTGGCTAGCATACAAAAATATGGCGAAGCTCACGTCCTTTTTTTGTAGTTTTTTGGCAAAAAAAATAAAAAATGCTTCCCTGGATTTTCCATTGCCAGTGAAGGTAACACCAAGCAGTGGGGGTTAGCAGCCAGTAGCTGCTTGGATTACCCTTAGCTAGCAATACAAAAAATGCAGCGGGAGCCCATACATATTTTTTTAAATTATTTATTTAAATAACTAAAAATAAAATGGGCTTCCCTGTATTTTGATTGCTGGACATCACAGTGCTGTAAAAATAAATCTTTAAAAAAATGACGTAACGCTCCGCGGTATTTTTGATTCTCAGCAGATAAAGCAGACAGCTATGGGTTGCCACCCCCATCTGCCTGCCGTTACCTTGGTTGGCAATCAAAATACAGGGAAGCCCATTAATTTTTTCTATTTAAAAAATAGTTAAAAAAAAAATGACGTTGCGTCCCCCCATTTTTGATAGCCAGCTAGGGTAAAGCAGACGGCTGTAGCCTGAAAACCACAGCTGGCAGCTTTACCGTGGTTGGGGATCCAATGTGGAGGTCCCCTCAGGCTCTTTTTTATAATTATTTTATAAATATTAATAATTACACAATAAAAGTAGGGTCCCCCCCAAATTGGATCACCAGCCAAGGTAAAGCAGACAGCTGTGGTCTGGTATTCTCAGGGTGGGAAGGTCCATAGTTATTGGGCCTTCACAGCCTAAAAATAGCAGGCCGCAGGCACCCCAGACGTGGCGCATCCACTAGATGCGCCAATCCTGGCGCTTCACCCCAGCTCATCCCGTGCCCTGGTGCAGTGGCAAACGGGGTAATAAATTGGGTTGATACTAGCTGTAAAGTCACCTGAGATCAAGCCCAGCAGTTTGTGATGTCATGGCGTCTATTAGATACCCAACATCATAAACTGTCAGTACTAACAAAAAAAAAAAAATCGACAAAAGAAATTTATTTGAAAAAACAGTCCCCAAAACATTTCCTCTTTCACCAATTTATTGTAAGAAAAAAAATAAAGGGGTCCCACGATGACTCTGGACCGTCTAGAATATCGGGGGGGGGAGACACTCAGGGAACGTATCCCCCATTTTCTAGGAGTGCGGACCCTTCATGTGAGGAGTGTGGGTGCAATGAATCTGCACTCACTCTCCCCGGGTCCACAGCAGCAGAGTCCATGTCGTAATGGTTGCTACCAAAGCTGCAATGCCCTGCTCATGAGGTAAGGGCATGCCTAATCAGGAGAACTACTGTAGAGGAAGCTCTGCTCACTGGTATATAGGTGCTCAGAGGTAATAATAGATAAAATTAGTGAGTAACCTCGGCACTCTAAATCTCCCAGACTAAGTCAGTAAGTCACAACGGATAGTAATGCAAAATCACTCTTTATTGGTCCGTATTAAGAAAAAAAAATTTTCATAAGCATATATGTTTTTGTCCAAAACAAGTTACAAATGACGTTTCGGCCTGAGCCTTCGTCAGATTGGACTTATCTGCTTGTAATCATGAAAAATGACAATAATCAGTATCACATAAGAGTGAGAGAACAATAACATAAACTCGAACAATGTAGAGGTACAATTGGGATGCAGCAAAAAAATTGCAACACAGCAAGAAATGAAACACATGATACAAATGTCATAATACAGTACAAGGACAATATAGTAATGACAAATATGGGGTCAGAGTAGGCTTAGACAGCTCTGGTACGAAAGAGATGTCAATCATAAAGTAACATGTGCAGTAGGTGTAGAGCTACAGTATGCATGGCAGAACTAATGGGTAGACTGACCATAGAAAAAGAACGGAGAAAAAGTGGATAAAAAGTGGAGAAAAAAATGGAGAAAAAGTGGAGAAAAAGTGGAGAAAAAGTGGAGAAAAAGTGGAGAAAAAAGTGGAGAAAAAGTGGAGAAAAAGTGGAGAAAAAGTGGAGAAAAAATGTAAAAAAAGTGGAGAAAAAGTGGAGAAAAAGTGGAGAAAAAGTGGAGTAAAAATGTAGAAAAAGTGGAGAAAAAATGGAGAAAAAAATGTAGAAAAAGTGGAGAAAAAGTGGAGAAAAAAATGGAGAAAAAGTGGAGAAAAAGTGGAGAAAAAGTGGAGAAAAAGTGGAGAAAAAGTGGAGAAAAAAAGGAGAAAAAGTGGAGAAAAAGTGGAGTAAAAATGGAGAAAAAGTGGAGAAAAAATGGAGAAAAAAATGTAGAAAAAGTGGACAAAAAGTGGAGAAAAAGTGGAGAAAAAAATGGAGAAAAAGTGGAGAAAAAGTGGAGAAAAAGTGGAGAAAAAATGGATAAAAAGTGGAGAAAAAGTGGAGAAAAAGTGAAGAAAAAGTGGAGAAAAAATGTAGAAAAAATGGAGAAAAAATGTAGAAAAAGTGGAGAAAAAGTGGAGAAAAAGTGGAGAAAAAAATGGAGAAAAAATGGAGAAAAAGTGGAGAAAAAGTGGAGAAAAAGTGGAGAAAAAAAATGGATAAAAAGTGGAGAAAAAGTGGAGAAAAAGTGGAGAAAAAATGGAGAAAAAATGTAGAAAAAAATGTAGAAAAAGTGGAGAAAAAGTGGAGAAAAAGTGGAGAAAAAAATGGAGAAAAAGTGGAGAAAAAGTGGAGCACCCTTTGGTGCCTTTCATGTGGCACTAAGGGGTGCTTAGCTTTGTATTTAGCCAAAAAAATGAAAAAAAAAATGACGTAGGGTTCCCCCTAGTTTTGTAGCCAGCTAGGGTAAAGCAGACGGCTGCAGCCTGCAGACCACAGCTGGCAACCTCACCTTGGCTGGTAATCCAAAACTGAGGGCACCCCACGCTGTTATTTTAAATTAAATAAATAATTTAAAAAAAAAACACGTAGGGGTCCCCCAAAATTGGATCACCAGCCAAGGTAAAGCAGACAGCTGGGGCCTGATATTCTCAGACTAGGGAGGTCCATGGTTATTGGACTCTCCCCAGCCTAAAAATAGCAGGCCGCAGCCGCCCCACAAGTGGCGCATCCATTAGATGCGCCAATCCTGGTGCTTCGCCCCAGCTCATCCCGCGCCCTGGTGCGGTGGCAAACGGGGTAATATATGGGGTTAATACCAGGTGTGTAATGTCACCTGGCATCAAGCCCTGGGGTTGGTGAGGTCAGGCGTCTATCAGATACCCGACATCACCAACCCAGTCAGTAATAAAAAAAATAGACAACAAACACATTTTTATTTGAAAAAACACTCCCCAAAACATTCCCTCTTTAACCAATTTATTAGAATGAAAAACAAATCCAGGTCTGGTGTAATCCAAGGGGTTGCCATGACGATCCACACTGTCCCAGTCAATGAAGAGCAGGATGTTCCCCATTGGCTGGGAGAGCAGTGCAGTGACCTGAGCTAACATCAATGGGTCAGCCCAGGTCACTGCAGGGGATGACAAGTGCTGCTGTCAGCGAGGTACATTACCTGCGCTGATCTCCAGCACTGCTGACAGCCCCTGTCACTAAGTTCAATGACCGCCGCCTTCACAGCCAAGAATCGCGAGAGGCCCGTGACGTCACCGCTAGTCAGTCTCGGGTCGGAAGCGAGAGAAGGTGATGTGACAAGCGGCGGCCATGGAGGACAGTGACAGCGCTGAGGTCGGGATGGCGGGACTTCATCACCGCAGGCAGGGCCGGCTCCAGGTTTTTGTGGGCCCCGGGCGGAAGAGTCCCAGTGGGTCCCATACACACGCAGACACACACACATACACAGATACATACACGTACATATACATATTTAAAGACAAACTCACAAAAATACATATAAACAGACAAATCTATACAGTCATATACACTGACATACATAGATACACATCATACATGCATACATACAGAGACACACACTGCTATGCTGCATACATACATACAGACACACACATACTGCTCTGCATGCATACATACATATAGACAGACACACACATACTGCTCTGCTGCATACATACATACAGACACACACACACTGCTCTGCTGCATACATACATACAGACAGACACGCATACTGCTCTGCTGCATACATACATGCATACATACAGACACACACACACTGCTCTGCTGCATACATACATACAGACAGACACGCATACTGCTCTGCTGCATACATACATGCATACATACATACAGACAGACACGCATACTGCTCTTCTGCATACATACATACATACATACATACAGACAGACAGACACGCATACTGCTCTGCATGCATACATACAGACACGCATACTGCTCTGCTGCATACATACATGCATACATACAGACACGCATACTGCTCTGCTGCATACATACATGCATACATACAGACACGCATACTGCTCTGCTGCATACATACATGCATACATACAGACACGCATACTGCTCTGCTGCATACATACATGCATACATACAGACAGACACGCATATTGCTCTGCTGCATATATACATACATACATACAGACACGCATACTACTCTGCTACATATATACATACATAGACACGCATACTGCTCTGCTGCATATATACATACATACATACAGACACGCATACTGCTCTGCTGCATACATACATGGATACATACAGACACGCATATTGCTCTGCTGCATATATACATACATACATACAGACACGCATACTACTCTGCTACATATATACATACATACATAGACACGCATACTGCTCTGCTGCATATATACATACATACATACAGACACGCATACTGCTCTGCTGCATATATACATACATACAGACATGCATACTGCTCTGCTGCATATATACATACATACATACAGACACATATACTGCTCTGCTGCATACATACATGCATACATACAGACACGCATACTGCTCTGCTGCATACATACATGCATACATACAGACACGCATATTGCTCTGCTGCATATATATATACATACAGACACACATACTACTCTGCTACATATATACATACATACAGACACGTATACTGCTCTGCTGCATACATACATGCATACATACAGACAGACACGCATATTGCTCTTCTGCATATATATATACATACAGACACGCATACTACTCTGCTACATATATACATACATACATACAGACACGCATACTGCTCTGTTGCATATATACATACATACACGCATACTGCTCTGCTGCATATATACATACATACATACATACAGACACGCATACTGCTCTGCTGCATATATACATGCATACATACAGACACGCATACTGCTCTGCTGCATACATACATGCATACATACAGACAGACACGCATATTGCTCTGCTGCATACATACATACATACATACAGACACGCACACTGTTCTGCTGCATATATACATACATACACGCATACTGCTCTGCTGCATATATACATACATACATACAGACACGCATACTGCTCTGCTGCATATATACATGCATACATACAGACACGCATACTGCTCTGCTGCATACATACATGCATACATACAGACAGACACGCATATTGCTCTGCTGCATACATACATACATACAGACACGCACACTGCTCTGCTGCATATATACATACATACACGCATACTGCTCTGCTGCATATATACATACATACATACAGACACGCATACTGCTCTGCTGCATATATACATACATACATACAGACACGCATACTGCTCTGCTGCATATATACATACATACATACAGACACATATACTGCTCTGCTGCATACATACATGCATACATACAGACAGACACGCATATTGCTCTGCTGCATATATATATACAGACAGACACGCATACTACTCTGCTACATATATACATACATACAGACACATATACTGCTCTGCTGCATACATGCATGCATACATACATACAGACACGCATATTGCTCTGCTGCATATATATATATATACATACATACAGACATGCATACTACTTTGCTACATATATACATACATACATACAGACACGCATACTGCTCTGCTGCATATATACATACATACAGACACGCATACTGCTCTGCTGCATATATACATACATATAGACAGGCATACTGCTCTGCTGCATATATACATACATACATACAGACACGCATACTGCTCTGCTGCATATATACATACATACAGACACGCATACTGCTCTGCTGCATATATACATACATACATACAGACACGCATACTGCTCTGCTGCATATATACATACATACATACAGACACGCATACTGCTCTGCTGCATACATACATACATATAGACACGCATACTGCTCTGCTGCATGCATACATACAAACACACACCTTGCTCTGCGGGGCCCACACACGCGGCTCCGGGGGTCACACACACGGCTCTGCGGGGCCCACACACGCACGGGGGGACAGGGAGGGGCGGGGAGGGAGTGATGTCCCACATACTGATCAGGTCACGGTGCAGATGGGGCCCACACAGCGCCGGAGGGAAGCGATGTGCTGGGGGTCGCTGGCTGGCACTGTGACTCCTTCATCTGTGCGACCGAGCAGGACGCCGGGCGGTAGCTCCGCCCACAGATGATGCTCAATGCAGGAGAACACAGTGGCCTTAAAGGGCCGGCAGGCACAGTTTCCAGTGCCAAGGACTGCTGCCCCCGGGCCGACCGCAGGTAAGCCGAGCGGGACCGTCTGTGTGTGTGTGTGTGTGTGTGTGTGTACGTGTGTACATGCCGCGGGCAGGAGGGGGTGGAGCGAGCTGAGCGGGGAAGTGTGGGCTTCCTGCACGTAACTAGGGTAAACATCGGGTTACTAACCAAAGCGCTTTGGTTGGATACCCGATGTTTATCTTGGTTACCAGCTTCTGGCAGGCTGCCAGCGATGGCTCCTGCACACTGTAGCTGTAAAAAGCCCTGCTTTTTGCTGCTAGAACTGTTCTCGAACGTATCTAGAACTATCGAGCTTTTGCAAAAAGCTCGAGTTCTAGTTCGATCTCGAACAGCCCCCAAAATCACTCGAGCCTAGAACTGGAGAACCTCGAACCTCGAACCGCGCTCAACTCTAACCGGGACCCTTAAATTACTTCACGCCACGGGGGTCCGATACTTAGCACATCAAAGGAGGAAAGGGCTCACAGGCTGACACACACACACCGGACTTAACCTTTCACGGATTCGGGATCGGCTGGAGCCCATTGTGGTGGAGACCGGTACTCTGGGGCAGCGCTTGAACTACCTGTGAGTAAAAAGACCTGAAACCGCAGCCCCTGTCTCTGCCTCTCCTTAACCGGCGCTGTAGCCCAGCACTGCGACGCCATTAGGGACTACTACCACCATCCCCACCATCCTCCCGTGGTAATACCGCTCCGCCTGTGGGGAGCGACACCATCACGGCTGCACCCAACATCTGCCCCGGTGAGAGACCTTGCAGCAGTGGCCCCCATCCCTGGCCGCGTACCACAGGTGGCGTCATGATCACCTTAAAAGACTTTCTTAACCTCCAACTACTACCTCCATCCTCCCTGCCACCCTCCAACCTTCCTTCCTCTACACCTCGGGTTAACGGAACCGGGCCAGGACACCCCGTGACAACGCAAAGGATCTGCATCCTCGGCCCAACAATGAGTAGATTAAAACACCTGCCCCGTGGGGCGCTACAGCTGCACCTATCAGTTATTATTCCCTCAGCGGCACTGAAATCCCACGGAATCAACTTAAGCATGGATGGAGCTTTGAATGCGGCCTGCGAGACTCTGATTTAGCTCAACTCTGTGGCGATCAAAATTATGAGTATGACCTGCCTGATGGCCCAGTAGAAATATGGAGTGAGGGCTGCATGATAACTATGTTATGGTGTAAGGAAAGAAGCAGGAGGACAAGAAAAATAATAAACCACGAACTGTATACTATTTTTAGGGTGGAAAGGGGTGCATGGGAATACACCAGAAAGAAAAGAAGAGTTGAATTGGCTTTACAGTCAGGGCCAGAAATATTTGGACAGTCACACAAGTTTTGTTATTTTAGCTGTTTACAAAAACATGTTCAGAAATACAATTATATATATAATATGGGCTGAAAGTGCACACTCCCAGCTGCAATATGAGAGTTTTCACATCCAAATCAGAGAAAGGGTTTAGGAATCATAGCTCTGTAATGCATAGCCTCCTCTTTTTCAAGGGACCAAAAGTAATTGGACAATGGACTCTAAGGGCTGCAATTAACTCTGAAGGCGTCTCCCTCGTTAACCTGTAATCAATGAAGTAGTTAAAAGGTCTGGGGTTGATTACAGGTGTGTGGTTTTGCATTTGGAAGCTGTTGCTGTGACCAGACAACATGCGGTCTAAGGAACTCTCAATTGAGGTGAAGCAGAACATCCTGAGGCTGAAAAAAAAGAAAAAATCCATCAGAGAGATAGCAGACATGCTTGGAGTAGCAAAATCAACAGTCGGGTACATTCTGAGAAAAAAGGAATTGACTGGTGAGCTTGGGAACTCAAAAAGGCCTGGGCGTCCACGGATGACAACAGTGGTGGATGATCGCCGCATACTTTCTTTGGTGAAGAAGAACCCGTTCACAACATCAACTGAAGTCCAGAACACTCTCAGTGAAGTAGGTGTATCTGTCTCTAAGTCAACAGTAAAGAAAAGACTCCATGAAAGTAAATACAAAGGGTTCACATCTAGATGCAAACCATTCATCAATTCCAAAAATAGACAGGCCAGAGTTAAATTTGCTGAAAAACACCTCATGAAGCCAGCTCAGTTCTGGAAAAGTATTCTATGGACAGATGAGACAAAGATCAACCTGTACCAGAATGATGGGAAGAAAAAAGTTTGGAGAAGAAAGGGAACGGCACATGATCCAAGGCACACCACATCCTCTGTAAAACATGGTGGAGGCAACGTGATGGCATGGGCATGCATGGCTTTCAATGGCACTGGGTCACTTGTGTTTATTGATGACATAACAGCAGACAAGAGTAGCCGGATGAATTCTGAAGTGTACCGGGATATACTTTCAGCCCAGATTCAGCCAAATGCCGCAAAGTTGATCGGACGGCGCTTCATAGTACAGATGGACAATGACCCCAAGCATACAGCCAAAGCTACCCATGAGTTCATGAGTGCAAAAAAGTGGAACATTCTGCAATGGCCAAGTCAATCACCAGATCTTAACCCAATTGAGCATGCATTTCACTTGCTCAAATCCAGACTTAAGACGGAAAGACCCACAAACAAGCAAGACCTGAAGGCTGCGGCTGTAAAGGCCTGGCAAAGCATTAAGAAGGAGGAATCCCAGCGTTTGGTGATGTCCATGGGTTCCAGACTTAAGGCAGTGATTGCCTCCAAAGGATTCGCAACAAAATATTGAAAATAAAAATATTTTGTTTGGGTTTGGTTTATTTGTCCAATTACTTTTGACCTCCTAAAATGTGGAGTGTTTGTAAAGAAATGTGTACAATTCCTACAATTTCTATCAGATATTTTTGTTCAAACCTTCAAATTAAACGTTACAATCTGCACTTGAATTCTGTTGTAGAGGTTTCATTTCAAATCCAATGTGGTGGCATGCAGAGCCCAACTCGCGAAAATTGTGTTACTGTCCAAATATTTCTGGACCTAACTGTATGTTCTACTAATTTAATCTGCTAGGGTTTAGAAGTCAGTGCCAATTCAGGCCTTTTTCATTATGAGAACAGTCAGCCTGTCATCATTTTTAGTTGAAAGACAGATGTGCCTATTAGTTATTATGCCCAATGTGTCACTAAAAACCCACAAAAAGAACTTATGCAGGGAGGGAGTAGTGAATGTAGGAAGTGAGCCTCAGATTTTCCTCAACTCCATATAAAAAAATAAAAAATAATGATAAATTCATACAATGTGGCTAAGGCCCAAATTCACCTCTTGTGTGAATAAATGAACAAAAGACTTGTTGTGTTCTTTCCCAGGGATGGGTTGTAGAAGTTGCTCCCACATGGTTCATGAATTCTCATTGGCAAAAATCTCCAAGGAGATAAAAAAAAGTTTGGAAACCCTTGCTTCAATCTATTCAAAGCCTCAGGGTTGCTTGAGGCCCTGAGCCAGCACAGAAGGAACTACTTCCCACCAAAGCAGCAGGAAAATCGGAGTTGGAGGCCTGAAGGTCCTTGTTGTCCCCCTTGTACACCGAGTAGTGGCCTAGAATCCGGGACTTCTTGTTGTTGGCCAAATAAGTCTATCGCCTTCTAAATTTCAATGTTTTCCGAGTCCAAACTCTATGTGTGTTCCAGAGTGCATTGGCGTTCCTCCTTCTAAATTTTGGAAACCCTTGCACATACTGCATACGCTTTACCAGACTAGAAGTCTCAATCCTTCCAAATGGTGAAAAAATGTTTTCTGAGGCCCTCCTCTACATGTATTCCAGGGTGTACTGCTATCCCTCCTTTCAATTTTTAATAGGCTTTGCACTTAGTGAATAGGCTACACCAGTCTAGGAGTTAGACTCCTTGCAAAAGGGAAAAAAAATGTGAAATCTCATACACACAATTCCTTTTTTTTCCTGACTGAATTGGAAAACTTTGCTTTTTTTTAAAGCAGGTACATGTCAATGCTTTCAACATTTTTGCAGTGGCTTTTTACCATTGAGATCAATAAGAGAGCTAAAATGCAGCAAAAAACGCTACATGTGAACATAGCCTAAGGGCTGGAGGAGGCTGTTTTTCTCTCTTTTGAAAATTGCCTTATATACAGGTCATTATACAGGAAAGAACATTTCCTAACATTTGTTCCTATAAAATGCATGTTATCTTCAGTTTTGTATCTTTATTGTCACTCCATAAAAGTGGCATAATACTCTGACAACATTGTTCCCAGCAGCGACCTGATAGTGATCCAGGCATATTCCCCATACTGTTCTTATTCCATTTGAGCACTGTTTCCATCCATTTCAGCAATTTTATTGCCCCCAGACTCCCTGGGAGGGTCTACCGGAAAAATGCTTGAGTTTCCCCTTGACTTCCATTATACTCGTTACTTGAGTAGTCTGATTTGCTCGATTAGACTACCAAGACCCCGAGTATTTTATTGCTTGCTCATCACTACTTTCTATGTGTTAGATACTCGTTATTTGAATAGTCCGATTTGCTCGATTAGAGTATCAAGAACCCAAGAATTTTAGTGCTCGCTCATCACTACTTTCAATGTGTTAGACTCCTATAGAGTTAAATAAAATCTAAAAATAATAAAAAATAAAATAAATTCCATCAGTTTATTCATTGCTCTGTATTGTCAACCAAATTGTTTGAACTTTTAAGGCTGATTAGAAATAAATACAATTTACGAATGGAGAATAAAATATTTACATAACGTAATCTAATAACAAACACATTTTATTTCCTGGAATACAAAACACTTCATTTTCTTTTATCCGGGTTTCCCTGTTTGATTTGTAGTTATTCTTAAGATGCTGTATGACATTGTTAGTACTCAAGCAGTAGACAGGATTAACCTTCAATGTCAAAATGTTTACTACTGGTGACTCACAGACTCAAAATGAATGAGTATACTTTACTGACTGATTCCTAATGGGATCATTAACAAAGGATTAAACTTTGGATAAGGTAATTCTAAGGAAAAATAAACGACGGGAACATAAATTAAGCAAAAACATCCCCTTTTATGGATTCTTTCAATATATAAAGCTTTGTATTCAGTAAATAAGAACTAAATATGACCACTAGGAAAATAGAACAATTACAGCAATACTAGATTTATATATTTTGTTAAATATTTTACTCCTTTTGCACAATTATATTATACATTACCTTTTTGCGTGAGCCATATGTTTTTATTTTTTGTTAATGGAGCTTTATGGGGATTTGTTTTCTTTAGAACAAGTTGTAGTTTTAATTGGTACAATGTAGTGATACACTTTTTTGATTGTTTTATTACATTTTATGTAAGGTAGAAAAAACAACAATTCAGGTATTTTCTTTGTTTATTTTTTTACAAAGTTTACCATGTGTAATTGACATGCTAACATTATATGACGCCCTGGACTAGCCAGGTAGTCACAGATAGCGCCCCGCACAACACCTGTCACCTAAAAAGGTGTCATCAGCCAACCATTAAAACCTAGTCACCTCTCTCAGTGCTTGATGGACACACTAGGGAGCGGAGCCAGGTGGTTGGCCACGCCCACCGAGGAGTTCAGAGGGCCTGAAGCAGGAAAACAGAAGTCAGTTGTTTTAGTCGGTCTAGAGTAGTTGACAGGAGTGAAGGAGAGGAGGAGCAGGCCTGTGTGTCAGGTCTGCAACCAACTAACAGGTGCTGGGGTTGGAGCCCGGAAACCTTTGGCTAGGAGGCAAGCGGGGACCTCAGCCTGCAGGAGCCGGAAGACGGCTCGGTGGAACCGTGGTGGACCGGGACAGGGTAGTGGCCCACCAGTACCGACCCGGGGAACCGACTCGGAAACCGGAGCACAAAGGGGGGTACTCAGATTCTGAAACGAGGTCCAGATGCCACTGGACCGAGTTAATTAACTGATTGCGGTCTAGACTATAGGTCCTTTTCCACCCAAAGTCCCGACTGAAGACAACAGCCCAACGAGGGGGATAGAAAGCCACCGCACAGGCAGAGATATCCCACGGGCCAGCGTCTGCGGGCAAAAGGGCTCTCCCAACATCCACAAAGCCGGGGAGCGGACTCCTGTCGCTGAAGTGCAGGCAGTCCACAGATACACAACACGGTGCAGGAAAAAGGCAGAGACCACCAACCGAGTGGGGGACCCGACTCAGCCGGCTGAGGGCACCGACCACCATCAACTTGTTTTACCAGACACTTGCGTGCGTTACTAATCATGAGTACAACCGTGCCCTCCGGAGCGCACCTCCTTGCACCGCCCAACCACACAACACCCAACGGGTCCCGGGGCCATCATCCCTGCCCACGGAGGGGTTAGCATCTTGTTGCATCAACATCTCCCCCCGTAACTGTAGCGGTGGTGTCGACCTTCACCACATCCCGTGGATGACGTCACGAACTTAACAACGGCTCCGGCCATACACCTACGTCCCCTAAACTGCCAGCCCCCCTTTCAGATCGAAGTGACTGCAGGGCCCCCGGGTCCGAAGATGCTTGAGCCACCTACCAGCGAGCCCGGATATGAGCGGCTCGGCTGCAGCTGAGCGTGGGGCGGTACAATTATCCTGCAGGATGGGTACAGCAAAACTCACTTTTTATGCTTTATTATTTTTGAACAAATCTATCAATTTTTGGATAAACAAAATTAATAAAATGTCATATAGCATGAAGCCTTTTTTTTTTGCTGAAGACGTAGTTTTCATTTATTTTTACTTATACTGTGTTTTTCCAAAAATAAGACAGTCTTACACTTTTTTTTGCGCCCCGAAAAAAGTGCTAGGGCTTATTTTTGGAGTGGGTCTTATTCTTGGAGAAACATGGTTGGGGCTAAATTTACCCCCCCAAAAAGCATATCTCCCCACTTCCAAGAAGACTCATACTTTCCAGACCCCGGACATCTGCGTGGCTCCTAGGTCCTCCCTGTGCTCTCCAGCAGGCGCTCCCTGCAGGTATGCTGCATGCTGTCCTCCCCTGCTTCTGGCCGACACACTCACATGCATCAGATCACGCACATATTCATACACACACACACACACACACACACAATTACCGATCAGATCGCAGACACACACACTTGCCACATCCAGCGATACAGGATTCCTTTGGCTGCAGGGAAAGATGGGAGGAAGCTACGCATTATAGGTCCTGTAAGCATTCCATCCGCAGCTGCAGGTCCTTGCGTTCCACTGTACTGTGTATCAGGAGTCTGCCAGTCAGAAGAAGTCGGTAGCGCTTGATGTGGTGAGTGTGTGTGCGATCTGATGTGTGTGGATGTACGATCTGATGTGTGTGGGTGTGCGATCTGGAATTTTTTTTGCATCACTTCTATTTGTTATAATGTCCAACGTATAATTGATATATTTCCATTGTTCTATGGAGTGATATCATTTTTATATATATATATATATATATATATATATATATATATATATATATATTTATTTATTTTTTATGTTGTACTTGCACAAAAAGTCCTTTAAAAAAAATAAAAAAAGAGTGTTGCCCCAATCTGAAAGCCGGAACATGGCTATAGCGTTATTTTAAGCAAATGTACAGTATGAGAACTTGTTTTTGCCCCTCTATATAGTAAGTACAACTACATCAGGTCTATTTTCTTTGGTTAGGCTAATATAGGAATGAAACACCAAAAGTAGCACTAAAGCAAGCAATATGCAATATATATGTTTAAAAAAATATATCCTTTATTGAAAACATTTTTAAAAAATCATGAATTATCAAATGGAACCACCCAGAAGACGGATGGAATTTTTCACATGGGGGGACACGGCACTTTGTGGTAAAGTAGTCACACCACTAAATTTTTAAAAATGTTTTCAATAAAGGACATATTTTTTTAAACATATATATTGCATATTGCTTGCTTTAGTGCTACTTTTGGTGTTTTATAGTATATAAGCAAGCTTTTGATGTTCTTGTGGTATTGGTGTTATTTAATATAGGAATGAGACATAAAAAATGTTTTGAAAAAGTTTTTTACTTTTCTATAAGATGAATGCATGCTCAGAGTGAAATCATGTTGTATAAATGCAGATTAATAGTGGACTTATCCTTTAACGCCATAATTAGAAGAATCTTGGACCGCTATGTTGTATATGGCCTTTTTTTGTGCTGATGACAGATTTTCTAATAACAGTAATTTTTGAGTTATGCGTAGTTTCAGCAGTGAAATAGCACTGATGAAGAGCAATGTGACACGGTATAACACACAGATTACTCTTATGTTTATCTTTAAAGCTGTACGTCACCTCATAATTCATTATCGGCTGAAGAGAGATCCCATCGGAATACACTGCGTGCACAAGGGCACGTAAGGACAACTTGGCAGAAGTGAAATCAATTGGTAAGTTAGACAAATTGTATTATAAAAGATAGTAGTCACATTAGTGGTTGTTATGATTCATTTAAAATATATTTGATTGATTAAAACTACATATATAATTTACACTTGATGCTTAACCTAATATTTTCTGTTCAAGATACAATTTTAGAGAAATGTATATTTGAAGATTTAGAAATTTGACAATATAAAAATAGAAAATAATTAAGACCTACCACATAGTTTGTCTTGATATACAGTATATAGTTTTAGCTAGAAGCACCAGCATGCCTATCATAAAAAAACCCAGACATAGTTACATATATAGTTACATAGTTACTTAGGTTGAAAAAAAGACCTAGGTCCATCTAGTTCAACCTTCCTCTACCAGTTCTACATTTGGTCACTAAGGGGTACTTTGCACGCTGCGACATCGCTAGCCGATGCTTGCGATGCCGAGCGCGATAGTACCCACCCCCGTCGCACATGCGATATCTTGTGATAGCTGCCGTAGTGAACATTATCGCTACAGCAGCTTCACACGCACTTACCTGCCCTGCGACGTCGCTCTGGCCGGCGACCCGCCTCCTTCCTAAGGGGGCGGGTCGTGTGGCGTCACAGCGACATCACACGCCAGGCAGCCAATAGAAAGCGGAGGGGCGGAGATGAGCGGGACGTAAACATCCCGCCCACCTCCTTCCTTCCGCATTGCCGGTGGAGGCAGGTAAAGAGATGTTCCTCGCTCCTGCGGCTTCACACACAGCGATGTGTGCTGCCGCAGGAACGAGGAACAACATCGTATCTCCTATTGGTGCGACATTATGAAAATGGCCGACGCTACACAGATCACCGATTTACGACGCTTTTGCTATTGTTTATCGGCGCATCTAGGCTTTATACGTTGCGATGTCGTTACCGGCGCCGGATGTGTGTCACTTTCGATTTGCCCTCGACGGTATCGCAGTAGCGATGTCGCAACGTGCAAAGTACCCCTAAGTCATTTATAACCAACAATGTTGTGTAGTGAGGAAATCCTCCAGCCCTTTTTTAAAAGCTGTTATAGTATCTGCCATTACTACCTCATGTGGTAGGGCTTTCCACAGTGTGACTGCTCTAACTGTATTAACCCTTTCCTATTTAGCGGTCGGAATCGCTTTTCTGCCACTCACAGTGAGTGCCCCCTTGTCCTTAGAATTGTCTTTGGAAGAAATAAGTCATGTGCCAGTCCTTTATATTGACCACACATGTATTTATACATATAAATGAGATCTCATCTAAAACGTCTTTTTTTTAAGCTAAACATATCTAACTTTTTCAACCTGTCATCATATGGGAGGCCTTCCATTCCTTGTAATAGTCTAGTTGCCCGCCTTTGAACTGACTCTAACTTCTGAATGTCCTTTTTAAAATGTGGAGCCCAAAACTGGATCCCGTATTCCAAATGTGGCCTTACAAGTGATTTATAGAGGGGTAACAATACGTTGTGATCACGGGATCTAATCTCTCTTTTTATACACCCTAAAATCTTGTTTGCTTTAGCAGCTGCTGCTTGACATTGAGTGCTGCTGCTCAGCTTATTTGTAATGAGAATACCCAAGTCCTTCTCCTGTTCTGTAGTCCCGAGTTTACTTCCATTTAATGTATACGCAGTTATAGGATTACTCCGTCCTAGGTGCATTACTTTACATTTATCAACATTAAATCTCATTTGCCAAATATCTGCCCATTCTGACATCTTATCCAGATCTCTTTGTAATATTGTACTATCAAGGTCAGTTTTTAATATCCTACATAGTTTGGTGTCATCAGCAAAAACTGACACTTTACTATCAATCCCATCCACAAGGTCATTAATAAAGAGATTGAAAAGAATCGGTCCTAGCACAGATCCCTGCGGCACCCCACTGCTGACTGTAGCCCATTTAGAGAATGTACCATTTATGACTACTCTTTGTTTCCTATCTTTTAGCCAATTCCTTACCCAGTTGCATATAGTTTCCCCTAGTCCTTGCTTCTGGAGCTTTAGTATAAGGCTATTATGTGGTACAGTATCAAATGCCTTTGCAAAGTCCAAATAAATCACATTAGCTGCATTACCATTGCAGCTGCTTTAGTGCCTCTAAATAGGGGATGCCCAGCCCCGGTTGGCTTATTTTATCAGGTTGTGCTGTCTGGATCCCCTTCTATAATAGCAAACAAGGGTTAGGCAAATATAGAATCATAGAGAAGCCATGGAGGGAAATATTAGCACCAAGAACTCTTGCTCCAAAAAATTAGGAATGTGGTGGTGTCAGATTAAATTTTTTAAAATCCTCACTTCCCCTGATCTTTGAAAGGAGTTTTCTCATGTTATTAAAGAGAATCTGCCACTAGGTTTTTGCTACCTCCTCTGAGAGCAGCATAATGTAGAGACAGAGACCCTGATTCCAGCGATGTGTCACTTACTGGGCTGTTTGCTGTTATTTTGATAAAAATCAAAGTTTTCTCTGCGGCAGATGTAACAATTATACAGAGCTCATGAATATGCCAGATTACCTGGCAGCATGCCAAGTAGTCCTGTAATGATAATCTACTGCTGATTAAACAGTGATTTTATCAAAACTACACTAAGCAGCCCAGTAAGTGACACATCGCTGCAATCAGGATCGATGCACCTATGTTATGCTGCTCTCAGATTAGGAGGAAAAAACCTGGTGACAGATTCCCTTTAGATGGGTAAGATTAAGATTGCAAAGTGCATGTGTGGTGCCCCTGACTTGGTCAGGCACCACTGAGTACTGCACCCATGCGGGAGCAGTACAACACAGGTAATCCCAGAGGCTGACTAGGGTGTGGACTTACGCAAACACTTGGTAACCAGAACACACACACAGCTAGAGGGGACCCCTGAGCAGACTCAGGGAGGGGGTGTGTCCCTCGCATCCCAGCTAGTGGTGGGTGGTGTCACTGGGAACAGGAGTGTGCAGAGGCAGTCAGTCAGAGGAAGTGGAGGTGAGAAGTCACGTCTGGAGGGCAGAGCAGTGAGCAGAGCCCTTCCAGACACTGCACCATTCGTGGCTGCTGGCGGGGGAGAAAGGGCTACCTGGTAGTGCCATCCGAAAACCACCTGAGGCCGGAGTGCAAGGAGGTGGCTGAGTACGGGGACTGCCTAGTAGACCCTGCCCGCACGGGGTACAGGTCCCCAGAACAGGGGCCCATTCAGTTGGCCTGCTCAACCTGCAGGTGGGGGTACTTCATACCCTCCACCAAAACACCACAGAGTCCACAGCCACGTAGCAACGAGAGGGCCTATAGATCATAAGAGGCAAGCAGCTGGAGTGACCTGCTCCAGGCTACAAGCAAACGGGCCGAAAAAGGGGAGAACAGGCGGAAGCAACTTTTCTGGGTGACCCCGTAGGACTACAAGTCTGGGTCACCACAAACAACAGGGGCTAAGAAGGCGAGTCAGCAGTCACCCCTATAACAGCCAAAGGGATACCTGGTTCTTCCTGGTCTACCGAAGCATCGCCCGGGTTAACTCACCCCTGCCATCTGAAGTGAGTAAAAACCCTGAAAGACATTCCTGCTGTGCGTTTGAGTTCTTCTGCGACCTGTGGTACTACACACCTTCACCAGGCCCTGGGGCCAGCCTCACTCTTGGGAGGCTATCACATCTAACTGCACCAAACATCAGCCCCAGGTGCCCCTTATACTGCAGTGGCGGTCGCCCTGATGTAATACCGAGAGTGGCGTCACGAATCCTATAGAAGTCAACCTACCTGTGGCCAGAAGGACCCAGGACACGCCGTTCCTGAAGACCCTGAGACGACCTGAAGGTAACAGGGCCACGGGGCGGCACACTTGTAAATCAAACAACTTTACAATCTGTTTCTTATCCAAATTATTATTATATTAGAATTATTTTTCTCAATTGAGAACAATATTTATTTCTGTATTGTACAGCTCGCTGCCAAGATTACCCATATATATCCTAAAAGGCCAGTAGCAGAGGCCAGAGGTGGTCAGTTTCCAAGGCAAGGAACATGTGACTGCTAGCTGTTTACTGGTACAGCCTGCAAGCACCGCTCTGAGCTGGCTGGATCACTGGACACAGTAGTTGCATGCATTCGCCTCCTGGTCCACTTTCTTCTCATGTCGCTCGATGCACTTCCAAGTATATTACTGGAGTGAGCAACGTCAGAAGAAAGGAGGTAGGGACGAGAAAAGGAGACAAGGAGGAGAACAAGCCCAACCACATTGTGCGCTCACAACCGCGCACACACCAGCAGCATTAAGACATTGCTTGTTTGAGGAAGTGTACTCAGTCAATTAAAACTGCTAATATTAACCCCTTCATTTAAAAGGACATACTGGTACATCCTTGGCCTTGTCTGTTCCGTTACCGTGGGCTCCCGCAACAAGCCCGCAGTAATCCATGCACATATCTGCTGATCTGATAAGCAGACATCTGAGGCTAACAGGTGTGGGTGGATCAGAGATCCACTCATGCCTTTTAACCCCTTAGTCAAACTCTGACATCGCATTCTAATGCATTCTGGCAGGGATCGCTCCATTCCCCACCAGCATCAGCGGCCCTTTTATTTTATCATGGGGTGCCATGGGTTGTCATGACAGTGAGGGGTCAGATGACGATTCCTGTCACTGTTATGACTTACTTCCTGTGAGAAGCGACAGAGCGCCGACACTCACAGGAGATCAGTGCCAAATTAGCTATTTTCCCTTCCCTATGTCATGTGACTCATTAGTTTTACAAGGTCTCAGGTGTCAATGTGGAGCAGGTTTGTTACATTTGGTGTTATCGCTCACACACTCTCTCATACTGGTTACTGTTAATTCCACTTGGCGCCTCATGGCAAAGAATTCTCTGAGGATCTGAAAAAAAGGAATTGTTGTTCTACATAAAGATGACTTAGGTTATAAGAAGATTGCCACCACCCTGAAACTGAGCTGAAGCACCTTGGCCAAGACTATGTGTCACGGGCGGAGGGGCCGCGCTCGCTACGCTCGGGTCTGCGGCTGCTTCTGCTGCTCAGTGGCTCGAGCGGTGGGCCGGACCCCGGGACTCGAGCAGCGCTCCTCGCCCACGAGTTAAAAGGGGGTGGTTTGTTTTGGGAGATAGTTCATGACGCCACCCACGGGTCGGGGTGATGATGGGCACCACCGCTGCTGGTGACGGGGATCCTCGGAGCGATGGCAGGGAGCAGCTAGGATGTTGGTTCCCCCTCCGTGGGTAGGGGTTGGTGATCCCGGGGCCCGGTGGTGGAACGGGGAGGCTGGATGGCTGGGGTGCAGGGTTGCAGGGGCAGCGCGGCGTGGTGCCGGATGGCACTATGGTACTCACTCAGGCACAAATTCACAGAGTCTCTGGTAAACCAAACGGCTGGATGGACGGGTGCAGCCGGCTGCAGTGTCTTTGCTCTCCCTGGTCAGATTGATGGTGGCTTTCTTTCCCTGCACCTGTGTAGAATGTGTTGACTCCGATGGTTTCCCAACGGTAGTCCGTTCCCTGGCGTATATGTAACAAAGGAGCCCGTTTTGCCGGCAGGCGCTGGCCCTTGGATCCCTAGCCTCTGGCGGTGGCTTTTTATCCTCACTGTGTGGACTGTTGCCTTCTGTCGGGTCTTGGGTGTTAGGAAACCCCTGGGGTTCCGGTCACTCTCGGATTTGACCGCTGTCGGCGGCTCCTAGCCTATTCGGGGTCCGATGGCCCCACCTTTGTGCTTACCTTCACTTCGCTCCCCAGTTCGGTACCGGCGGGCCACCGCCCGACCCGGGTCCTACGGTTCCACAGAGGTCCACTAACTCCTGCAGACGGCCACCACCGTCTGCCGACCTTGCTGACAGTGCCTGGGCTCCTACCCAGACACTAGCAGTTTCTCCACTCCAAACTGAACTCCTCACTCCACTTCCACTGAACTCCAAAACTTAACTAAACTGACTGCTTTTTCCTGCCTCCAGGCCTGTGAACTCCTCGGTGGGTGGGGCACCCCACCTGGCTCCGCCCCACCTGGTGTGGACATCAGATCCTGGAGGGAGGCAACAAGGATTTTGTTTGACTGGTGTAGACTATCCAGGGGAGGGGTTGTGTGTGATGTTATGTCTGTGACTACCTGGCTAGTCCAGGGAGTCACATATGCAGTAGTTTAACAAGACAGGTTACACTCAGAATAGGCCTCACCATGGTCAACCAAAGATCTTGAGTGCACGTGCTCAACGTCATATCCAGAGGTTGTGTTTTCAAAACATATGAGTGCTGCCAGCATTGCTGCAGATGTTAAAGGGATGGGGGTCAGACTGTCAGTGCTCATATTATACACCGTATGCTGTGTTAAGTTGGTCTGCAAGGTTTTTGTCCCAGTAGGAAGTCTCTTCTAAAGGTGATGTACAAGAAAGCCTACAAACAGTTTGCTGAAGACAAGCAGACTACGGTCATGGATTACTAGAACCATGTCCTCTGGTTTGATGAGACCAAGATATACTTATTTGGTTCAGATTGTGTCAAGCATGTCTGGCAGCAACCAGGTGAGGAGTACAAAGACAAGTGTGTCTTACCTACAGTCAAGCATGGAGGTGCGAGTGTCATGGTTTGGGGCTGCATGAGTGCTCCCGACTGTGGGAAGCTACAGTTCATTAAAGGTCCAGTCACACTAAGCAACTTACCAGCGATCCCAACAACGATAGGGATCGCTGGTAAGTTGCTAGGAGGTTGCTGGTGAGCTGTCACACTGCGACGCTCCAGCGATCCCACCAGCAACCTGACCTGGCAGGGATCGCTGGAGCGTCGCTACACAAGTTGCTGGTGAGCTCACCAGCAACCAGTGACAAGCCCCCAGCGCCGCGTGGAAGATGCTGCGCTTGGTAATTAAGGTAAATATCGGCTAACCAACCCGATATTTACCTTGGTTACCACCGCATGGAGCTACACGTGCAGAGAGCAGGGAGCAGCGCACACTGAGCGCTGGCTCCCTGCTCTCCTAGTTACAGCACACATCGGGTTAATTAACCCGATGTGTGCTGCAGCTAAATGTGCACAGAGCAGGGAGCAGCGCACACCGCTTAGCGCTGGCTCCCTGCTCTCCTAGTTACAGCACACATCGGGTTAATTAACCCGATGTGTGCTGCAGCTAAATGTGCACAGAGCAGGGAGCAGCGCACAATGCTTAGCGCTGGCTCCTTGCTCTCCTAGTTACAGCACACATCGGGTTAATTACCCGATGTGTGCTGCAGCTAAATTTGCACAGAGCAGGGAGCAGCGCACAATGCTTAGCGCTGGCTCCCTGCTCTCCTAGTTACAGCACACATCGGGTTAATTACCCGATGTGTGCTGCAGCTAAATGTGCACAGAGCAGGGAGCAGCGCACAATGCTTAGCGCTGGCACCCTGCTCTCCTAGTTACAGCACACATCGGGTTAATTACCCGATGTGTACTGTAGCTACATGTGCACAGAGCAGGGAGCAGCGCACAATGCTTAGCGCTGGCTCCTTGCTCTCCAAGTTACAGCACACATCGGGTTAATTACCCGATGTGTGCTGCAGCTACATGTGCACAGAGCAGGAGCCGGCACTGACAGTGAGAGCGGCGGAGGCTGGTATCAAAGGTAAATATCGGGTAACCAAGGACAGGGCTTCTTGGTTACCCGATGTTTACATTGGTTACCAGCCTCCGCAGAAGCCGGCTCCTGCTGCCTGCACATTTAGTTGTTGCTGTCTCGCTGTCACACACAGCGATCTGTGCTTCACAGCGGGACAGCAACAACTAAAAAATGGCCCAGGACATTCAGCAACAACCAACGACCTCACAGCAGGGGCCAGGTTGTTGCTGGATGTCACACACAGCAACATCGCTAGCAACGTCACAAAAGTTGTTCGTTAGCAGCGATGTTGCTAGCGATGTTGCTTAGTGTGACGGGGCCTTAAGGGAACCATGAAGGCCAATATGTACTGACATACTTAAGCAAAGCATGATCCCCTCCCTTCATTAACCGGGCTGCAACATGGTAATGACCCCAAATACACTTCCAAGATTACTAATCCCTTGCTAAAGAAACTGAGAGTAAAGGTGCTGAACTGGCCAAATATGTCTCCAGATCTTAAACCTATTGATCATTTGTGGGGCCTCCTCAAACTGAAGGTCTAGGAGCACAAGATCTCTAACATACACCAGCTCTGTGATGTAATCATGGAGGAGTGGAAGAGGATCCAGTGGCTCCTGTGATGGTTAAGTGAACTTATTGCCGAAGAGTTAAGGCAGTGCTTGAAAATAATGGCGGCCACACAAAAATATTGACACTTTGGGCACAATTGGGCCATTTTCACGTAGGGGTGTACCCAGTTTTGCTGCCAGCGGTTTAGACATTAATGGATATGTATGGAGTTATTTAGAGGGTAAACCAAATTTACACTTTTATACAAGCTGTACACTGGCTACTTTACATTGTATCAAAGTGTCATATCTTCAGTGTTGTCCCATGAAAATTAATCAAATAGTTAAAAAAATATGAGGGGTGTACTCACTTTTGTGAAATACTGTAAGACAGCTCTATAATAAATGCCAATTTGTAGTCTATTTATATCTGCCCAGCTGTGGTTATCCGCAGACTTGTCTGTTTTTTCCTGTATCATGGATTTATGGTCCATGTGTCAAAGGAGAACGGTGATCAGTGCCAAAATGAGGGACAAGAGCTGCAATATAGGATGCCCGTTGGACCGGACCCAAAAATTAGGTAGGTAAGAGTCTGATATCCTGGGGTAGAGCGTTTCAGAGTATAGGAGGCGCTGGAGAAATTTGTATGTGAGTGTGGGAAGAGAAGATAAGGGCGAGTAGAGAAGGAGATCTTGTGAGGATCTGAGGTTGCATGCAGGTAGGTACTGGAAGACTAGGTCACAGATGTATGCAGTGTCGGACTGGCTACCGGAGAAACCACCAGTAAAACCAGTCCTGACTGCGGTTACCTGGTTTGAAACCCGCTGTTCAGTCCAGGCTGCACTCCGGAGCTCAGGTGAGAGCTCCGGAGTTCAATCAAGGTAACCGCAGCCCGGCTTGGTATTACTGGTGGTTTGTCCGGTAGCCAGTCCGACACTGAATGTATGGAGGAGACAGGTTATGGATGGCTTTGTATGTCATGGTTAGTGTTTTGAACTGGAATCTTTGGGCAATGGGAAGCCAGTGAAGGGATTGGCAGAGAGAAGATTCCAGTGAAGAGCGAGGTGACAGGTGGATTAATTGGGCCTATCATTTACCTAAGCACAGTGATGAGCTGGTCAACTAATTTACATTTAGGTCAGTACAATCCCTCCTCTACTCTACTAGTTCTACATCTTGGTGTCAGACAGACACCTCTGCAGGAGAGGTATCACCACCCCTCTCCTGCACTGGCTTAGTGTGACACCCTGGACTAGCCAGGTAGTCACAGTTAGTGCCCTACACAACAAAGGTCCCCTAAAAAGGAGTCATCAGCCAACCACAAAACCCTAGTCACCTCCCTCAGTGCTTGATGAACACACCAGGGGGGTGGAGCCAGGCAGTTGGCATGCCCACCGAGGAGTTCAGAGGGCCTGAGGCAGGAAACACAGGGAGTTGAGTTGAGTGGAGTTGAGAGGAGTTGAGGAGTGAGGAGGACAGGCCTGTGTGACAGGCCTGTAACAGTCTGACAGGTGTGAGCGTCGTAGCCCAAACACCTTGGCTAGGAGGCAAGCGGTGGCCTCAGCCTGCAGGAGCCGGGAAGACGGCTCGGTGGAACCGTGGTGGCCCGGGACAGGGTAGTGGCCCGCCGGTACCGACCCGGGGAACCGACTCGGAAACCAGAGCACACAGGGGGGTACTCAGACCCTGAAATGAGGTCCAGAATCCACTGGACTGAGGTAATTAACTGATTGCAGTCTGGACTATAGGTCCTTTCCCACCCAAGTCCCGACTGAAGACAACAGCCCACCGAGGGGATAGAAAGCCACTGCACAGGCAGAGAGATCCCACGGGCCAGCGTTTGCGGGCAAACGGGCTCTCCCAACATACACAAAGCCGGGGAGCGGACTCCCGTCGCTGAAGCGCAGGCAGTCTACATCTACACAACACGGTGCAGGAGAAAGGCAGAGACCACCATCCGGGTTGGGGACCCGACCGCAGCCGGCTGCGGGCACCGACCACCATCAACTTGGTTTACCAGAGACTTGTGTGTGTCAATAACAGTGAGTACAACAGTGCCCTCCGGCCGCGCACATCGGCCTGCACCGCTCAGCTATCCCCAACGGGTCCAGGGGGCCATCATCCATGCCCACGGAGGGGTTAACATCTGGCTGCACTACCATCTCCCCCAGGTGCCCCGTAACTGCAGCAGTGGTGTCTACCTTCACCACATCCCATGGGTGGCGTCACGAACTCAAGTGCGGCTCCGGCCGTGCACCTACCTAACCCCCCACCGAAAGCGCCAGCATCCCCTTTCAGAGCGAAGTGACCCCGGGTCCGGAGGCGCTCAAGCCACCCACCAACGAGCCAGGATCCGAGCGGCTCGGCTGCGGCCGAGCGCGGGGCTGTACATTAGCAATCACTGATAGGCATGCATAAGAGCACACTGCTTCCTTCCCATGCTAACCTAGGGCTAATAATTGGTATTGGACTAACACCTGTGCAAGAGAGGTGCCATGACTCCCAATACTGACATGTCCGACTCCGCTGCAGAAGTGTCACTGGCGCCTTTAAAGCTCCCTCAACCACCACCATATCTTCTTACTTGTCTCCTGTAACAGCAGGGGATCTTGTTTTTTATTCAGGGATCTTGCTTCCCCTACCTGAAAGTACCCACCACAGAGACCATATGGTGCCCAGGCTGGAGTTTGATGAAGCATGGTGGCGGGATTTTGTTGAGAGAAGCAGTGGCACGCAGACTCCTATCCACAGCAGTTTTGTTCTGCTATGAGCAAACAGCCAAGGAAAAGAGATAAACCATCCCGATTATTATTATTATTATTATATAAAAACAGTAGCATGTTAGAATCAATGTCACCAGTGGGCTAATTGTACACTCGTCCTACAGTATACACACTCTTTTCGCAAGTAGAAAGGTAGTGGTCAGTTGGCAACTTACTAATCATTTTTAGAGGAAATGGAGCAATGAAACCTTTTAGACCCGCAACACACATCCGTTTTTTTTGTACGTGTGCGGTACGTATTTACACGTACCGGAGACACGTACACACGGAGACCCATGTTATTCAATGGTAGATGGCACACGCACGTAAAATAACACGGAACGTGTGTCCGTGTCGTAAGTACGTGTGTGCGCTTTTCTACACGGACAACATGTCTGTTTTTGGCCAGCAGCACGCAGGCACGGACCCGCTTTAGTCTATGGGTCCGTGCCTGCACGGACCGCACACGGAGTATGTCCGTGTTCAGCACGTATCGTTCGTGTCCGTTTTTCATCACAAAATCTGAAACACTTGTTTCCAATCTATCAGGTCAATAGAAAGCAAACAACAACACCAGGATCTCATGATGAATGATTAAAATCGTTAATTGGGTAAGAAATAAGAATGCGGGCCTTTAAAAACGGACGGCACACGGACTGCACACGTACGTATTTTATGTCACTACGGACATTCCACACGCACACACGGCTCACATACGCCATCACACGGATGCCATACGTACCGGAGAAACGCCCAAAAAAAACGGAACACGGACCCAAAAAACGGACCGTGTCACACGGACGTTTTTTTTGCGGAAGTGTGTTTTAGGCCTTAAGAAAAGATTCTACAGAATTGTTATTTTATGAGGAATACAAAGTTATACCAAAACAGAAATGAATGTTTAGATCCTTTTTAAAACCTGTAATGCATATTTGTGTCTTTTCAATTTATCAGATTACTTTTTCATTTAAATTTTTAATTTTAGATGCATTTGTTTTTTTATTGTTTTTTTTTGCTTTTTAGAAACGGTGTGTATTTATAGCTTGATATAGCTTAAGGAGTTGCTGGCAGCAAAATCCGGGCTGTAAAGATGACTTAGATTAGAATTTTTAAGAAATTGCAACGTTTGCAGCCTATGTCTGCAGCAGGAGATCAGGTTTCCTTGATGAATGGTTGTAATGTTACTCATTGACGTGGTCTTGCTTCACAACTGTAAAAAGACGCACATATGAAAAGGGGAGTGGAAATCATATCACTCGTAATGTTTTCGTGGATAAAGTGGTAATTACTAAATTAACGTGTCATGATCTGAGATGGCCTACAATTACAGAAGAGCAGTTAGCCTATATTCCTACACTTTATAATTCTTTTTTTTATTATTAATATCCATATTTGATTTTAACTGCTGCTTAACCTACCTAACTTGTGTGGAGAATGTTATTGATTGACCTAATGGTCTTCAAAGCCAGTCTTAGGCGGGCTTTGCACGTTGCGACATCGCAAGCCGATGCTGCGATGTCGCACGCGATACTCCCCGCCCCCGTTGCAGGTATGATATCTTGTTATAGCTGGCGTAGCGAAAATAATCGCTACGCCAGCTTCACATGCACTCACCTGCCCTGCGACCGTCGCTCTGGCCGGCGACCCGCCTCCTTCCTAAGGGGGTGGGTCGTGCGGCGTCATAGCGACGTCACACGGCAGGCGGCCAATAGCGGCGGAGGGGCGGAGATGAGCAGGATGTAAACATCCCGCCCACCTCCTTCCTTCCGTAGAGCCGCCGGCGGCAGGTAAGGTGAAGTTCCTCGCTCCTGTGGCGTAACACACAGCGATGTGTGCTGCCGCAGGAACGAGGAACAGCATCGTACCTGTCGCGGCAGCATAATTATGGAAAAGTCGGAGCTTGCAACGATGATACGATAACGACGCTTTTGCGCTCGTTAATCGTATAATCTAGAATTTACACACAACGATGTCGAAAGTGACGCCGGATGTGTGTCACTTTCGATTTGACCCCACCGACATCGCACGTGCGATGTTGCAACGTGCAAAGCCGCCCATAGACTATACAAATACAGCTACTTGCTAAGAAAGGTGGCTTGGATATTTCTACCTGTTACTGGTTGATACGCTACAAATAAAGACTTGTGCACACCTATAGTGTAGGTCCTGAATGTGTAACTAGTTCCAGTCTCTGGACTTGTGCATTTACACATGGTGGTAATTACAGTTCCTACTAACACAGTAGTCACGTTTCTATGTAGGAGTCAGGCTATATGCTTTATATAGCATTTTTTAATTTCTTCTACTACTGAAAATAGATTATCAATATTAGATCAATGGGGTCCAACACTCGACATTCCCACGACCATCTGTTCTCAGTGCAGGCAGTGGCCAGATGTTAGCATTTGTAGTCAAACATGAAGTGGTCGCTGCCGGGTACTGCACATCCGCCTTTGTATGAATGAACTTCTGGCCATCGCCTGTACTGTCAACAGCTGGTCTGTGTGCGCTGATATTGATGAGGATAGGTTATCATATCAATATAACAGTAGTGGAGCAACACTTTAACTAAGCTGGAACGTAAAGTGTTTTTGCTGCCCCAACTAAAATGGACCACAATGTGGTTTACTGGATCCATATCCTGAAAAAGAAGCATAGTTTAGATTTCTAAAGAAAAATTTAAGATAATTAGTATTTTACTAATTTCTCCCAATCCTGTAATAAAAGGTGGAAAGGTAGATGTTAGGTGGTCTATACACTGCTGGTATGCGTGTGTAGTGCATCCAAAG
Organism: Anomaloglossus baeobatrachus; assembly: GCF_048569485.1. Taxonomy (NCBI): domain Eukaryota; kingdom Metazoa; phylum Chordata; class Amphibia; order Anura; family Aromobatidae; genus Anomaloglossus; species Anomaloglossus baeobatrachus. The sequence continues at coordinate 702,794,105 of NC_134354.1, read as the reverse complement.
GACATCAGCATTTAGTACAAGTAATAAAATAATGACAAGCTCAAGTCTTCTGGAAGGACTGAAAAAAAAGTAATATAAAAAATATTTAAAAAATGTTCTAAAATAAAAAAAAAAGCACAAACGATCTTTAATGACCACCGATGGGATTTAAAACAATTTTCTATAAATTAAGGGGTCTTATTCCAGCATCGCTATTTTAAAACGGCGATGAGTTATAAGTGAAAAGTGCCCCCCTCTGTGGGTGAATTCTCCATGTGTTAAGGCTGTATATGAAAGCTGACACACTGCGGTATTAGCCACAACTGTATTTGGAACTGATCGGGGCTGGTTAAAGCCTGCTTTACACCTTTCAATTAAGCATACAATATCGTATGCGATGTGACACGCCCCCATCGTATGTGCGGCACGTTCAGTTTGTTGACCGTGTCGCACAAACGATTATTTCCCGTCACACGTACTTACCTTCCATACGACCTCGCTGTGGGTGGCGAACATCCACTTCCTAGAGTGGGAGGGACGTTCGGCGTCACACTGACGTCACACGGCAGCCGGCAAATAGAAGCGGAGGGGCGGAGATGAGCGGGACGTAAACATCCCACCTACCTCCTTCCTTCCGCATTGCCGGCGGGACGCAGGTAAGATCTGTTCATCATTCCCGGGGTGTCACACACTGCGATGTGTGCTGCCTCGGGAACATTAAACAACCCGACGTGCAATTTTTAGGAAATGAACGACGTGTATGCGATGAATGGTTTTACGTTCAATCACAGTCGTACGTAGCTGTCACACGCTACAACACCACTAACGAAGCCGTATGTGCGTCACTTACGACGTGAACCCGCCGACACATCGTTAGATATGTTGTAGCGTGTAAAGCGGGCTTAACACCTTAAATACTGTTTTGAATTACGACAGCAGCATTTAAGTGGTTAAAAGACCTCCTTTGGATCATCGACCCCACATAATAGTAATCACAAGTGCCGATGGTTGCCATCAGGGTCGGACTGGGGTGCCAGGGGCCCACCAGGGATATTGCCTCTAGGAGCCCACACTATAGCTACCATAAACATTTTTATTACTTGATCATTTTCGGCTTCTCTCAGTATAACATACGCCTTTTAGCAAACTATACAGTGTGCAAAAGAGACCTGTGCTGTGCCTGCAGATAGCGCAGAAGAGACCTGTCCTGGGCCTGCAGATATCACAGGATTTCTTGTAGCATCTTATTTATTGTAGTTAATAATGGAATATATTATTTACAGTCAGTCGCAGTTTTTCTTATACTCGGACATTACTTGTCCTAGGAAAACCACCGAATCCATCAGCCAAACAATATTCAAAGAGAAGCAAAATGTTATCCATCATCTTCAGAGGGAAAAGATTACTAAAATTAATCCACTGGTGCCGCCATCTATCCACCATATGGGGTCTGCCCTAACTGACTTGGGAAATCCCCTATAGAGTCCCTATGGAGGTGTGAAGCATTACTCTCCATACACCTTCCATTTGGAGACTGGTGAATTCTCTTCTCTTTCCACCTTCACACATTACATAATTATCAGGTAATGATCGGCCCCCAGTGTCTGTACTGGATGTGATCATTCTGTGGGGACAGAGGCCTATAGAAGCTTCACTATGATTTCCAAATTAGTTTTACATGTTGGATAAACCCAGTGGCGTAACTAGAATTTGATGGGCCCTGGTGCAAAATTTGTACCGGGGCCCCCCCTGTACGTGCACCGACACTTAGGGTACGGGATAATGACACTGACACTCGGGGTACAGGATTATGATGCTGACACTTGGCTCTTACCCTCAGCACACAGCTTTCCCATGTTCTGATATCCATCTTGTCCTCGGCACCCAGCTTTCTCATGCTCTGCTATACATCATTCCCTCAGCACCCAGCTTTCCCATATCAGAGCATGGGAAATCTGGGTGCTGAGGGAAAGAGCCTTTTTTCCTCAGCATAAAACGTTCCCATCCCATGTTTGTATCTTTGTCCCCCCTCGTATATAGTTCTTCAAAAACTATAATGGCCCCCACATAGCCTTCCATATAGTATAAAGGGTCCCACATAACCCTTCATATATTAGAATACCCTTCCATAGTCCTCCATGTATTATAATGCATTTCCCATAGTCCTCCATGTATTATAATTCACCCCATAGTTCTCCATGTATTATACTGCACCACAGTCCTCCATGTTTTATAATGCACCCCCATAGTCCTCCATATATAAAGTAGCCTCCATATATTATAATGTAGCCCCCATAGTTCTATATGTATTACAATGCAGCCCCATAAACCTTCATATTGTATTATGCAGCCCCATACGCCTCCATGTACAATGCACTTATATAGTCCAAGTATAAGGTGTCCTTCATGTTTATTATGCAGCCCCATAGACCTCCATGTATCATGCAGCCCCAGAGACCTCCATGTGTCATGCAGCCAGCCCCCCCAGGGTCTCCATGTGTCATGCAGCAAGCCCCTTACCAGGCCTCCATGAGTTATGCAGCCAGCCCCCCCCCCCCAAGGACTCCATGTGTCCTGCAACCAATTTCCCCCCCCAAGGACTCCATGTGTCCTGCAACCAGCACCTCCCACGGCCTTCATGTGTCCTGCAGCCAGTGCCTCCCCAAGGACTCCATGTGTCCTGCAGCCAGCCTCCCCGTGTACTCACTGGTTTATAAAAAAAAAATTAAAAAAACAAGTACTCACCTCTCCTTTTTCCACTGCAGTTCTGTCCTCACCTCTACTTGTTTCACCGCTGTCCGTCCTCACTTCTGTCATCGTTCCCCCGTGGCTCCGGTCGGTGTCCTCCTGTGCTCTGTGCTCTCACCACACACAGCAGTCGCACAGGAGGGCTGTCACCACGCAGACACAGGGGAAGACTGATGATGCATAGAGCGGCGCCGGCCACTCTATGCAATATCAAAGCAGAGCGCGGTGAGAGACGGGAGCGCGGTGAGAGACGGGAGCGCGGTGAGAGACGGGAGCGCGGTGAGAGACGGGAGCGCGGTGAGAGACGGGAGCGCGGTGAGAGACAGGAGCGCGGTGAGAGACGGGAGCGCGGTGAGAGACGGGAGCGCGGTGACGCCACTGCTGACACCAGACAGGGGGTGCCCGGTGTCAGCGGCGGCGACTGGGTCATATAGCAGCCGCCGCGTGGTCTGGTGCAGAACAGCGCAGCTCCTCTCACAGAAAGGAGCTGGCTGCTGATCTGCCGGGCGGCCGCGGGCCCCTGACCTCCGAGGCCTGGTCGCAATCGCGACCGCGGTAGTTACACCCCTGAGGACAGGTATATATATATATATATATATATATATATATATATATATATATATACAGTTCACAGTTTAGCATAAATTCTGCAGCTTGTCAGTGTACAGTTCAGTAAATGCTGCTGCAGGAAATCCTTATAAAATGAAAAATAAAATACTTTTCTGGCATAAGATGCACCCCAGATTTAGAGGAGGAAAATATAAGTTTTAATGTTGAAGAGGGTCCATTTTATAATCCCAGTGCATCTTAATCCTAATGCTCACCAGGGGGGAGCGGCAGTGGTGTAGTGGCTTGGGAAGGTCACAGGAGGGTCGCGATTCTGCAGGCTTGGAGGAGGGGGTGTTGCGGCTCAGGAGGGTCAGCGATGCTGTGGCTCGGGGTGTAGCCATGGGCGCATTTGAATCCCTCGGCTATGGCTTACCAGGGCGGTGGTGGTGGAGCAGGGTCACAGGATGCGCTCATGGTTGTTGCAGCGGCCGCCATTGATCTGCGGGCGGGCTGTGGAGGTGTCACAACACAGGGTGTCATGGCAGCGGGTAGTCTGTGGAGGCAACTCGGCGGCAGGTGCATTGAGCTGACTGCCGGCTCCATTGAATCATCCGCGTTTGACGAGATGGACTTCAAGAAAATGGCCGCGGAGGTGGCGCGTGCGTAGATAGGACTCCATGGCCATTTTCTTAAAGTCCATTGTGTCAATCTGCGCAAGCACTGCTTCTGTGGCCATTTTCTTGAAGTTCATCGCGTGAACTGTGAGCGATTCAATTGAGCCTGCAGTCAGCTCAATGCACCCGCCGCCGAGACACCCTCACAGCCCGCCTGCCCGCAGATCAATGCTGTCCACGCGACACCTCTGAACGCATCTTATGAGCCCGCTCGATCACCGCCGCCTTCATAAAGCCATATCTGTTTTGTAAGATGCATCCCCATTTTACCGCCAGTTTTCAGGGGAAAAAAGTGCGTCTAACAAAGCGAAAAATATGGTAAATGAGAATTCTGAAGTATTGTGAACACGTTCAGGATCTTTTCCTTGCAGATTTGGTTGTAGAAAAAAAAAACTGCAGCATGTCAATTCTTTCTGTGTTTTTGCTGCGTTTTCCCCATTAAAAGTAATGAGAAAAAAAACGAAACCAAAAATACATATAATGCACCAAATTGTGGCAAAACCCTTTGTTTTTGCTGCAGCATTTCTCCTGCCAGTAGATGCAGACTTGGTGCAGAAATTTCTGCAAACAAATCTCCATCTTGTGCACATAGCGTTACAGTGTAATAGCACTCAGCAGTGCACAGTCATTTAGCCATATATAGTGCAAAGGACCTGGCTGCCTTCAACAAACTGCTCCAAATGCGTCCCCCACTGCTTACACATTGTATGGCACTGATTCTGTGGGTTGTGACCCCCACCAACTCATAGATCAGCCTCAGTCCCTTATCCCCCATCCCCCCAGATTCTAGTGTTCCAAGCACTGGCAGCTTGGTGAATCTTTACATGTTATAATAAAGATATAATGCAAAAAGGGCCAGATCCACTTTTCTGCATTATAGTTACTGTTGACCCTGCCCAGCACATGACTGCCCATTACTACAGAGCTAATGGGAGAGGGAAGCAGCAGAGGCTGAGCCTCACAAACAAGTCACAAACTTTGTAACTGTGTCGGCCACTGTCTGCAGCCTCTAGTCCTGACCTGAATCTTCATTTCCTGCACTGCCGGCCCGACATGCATCCACAGTCACAAACAGCAGCCAGTCACTGTCTCCATACCCTGGCTGTAAAAGAGTAGATGACGCGGCAGGCAGTCAGCCCGAGGTCACAGGTAAAGAGGCTGGAGGGGGCGGAGCCGGCCACTTGTAAAAGAGATCGTATAGTATAGTTACAAGTTAAGTAATGCAGCTCTCGCTCCCTGACACGATCAGCTGTTTATCTTCAGGGCGGGCCCCTAACCTCCCGGGCCCGGTCGCAGTGGCGACCGCTGCGACCGTGGTAGTTACGCCCCTGGATAAACCTTTTACTAGTCCTGTGTATTCTGACAATACTGCTCTATAGACAGATCATGTATTTTTTTTTTACATATACAGTATTTATACTGAGGCCCCCTGAAGATATAACCTAAGATACTGACACTGACACTGGGGGTACAGAATAATGACACTGATACTGGCGGTACAGGATAATGACACTGACACTGGGGGTACAGGATAATGACACTGACACTGGGGGTATAGGATAATGACACTGACATTGGGGGTACAGAATAATGACACTGACATTGGGGGTACAGAATAATGACACTGACACTGGGGGTACAGGATAATGACACTGACACTGGGGGTACAGGATAATGACACTGACACTGGGGGTACAGGATAATGACACTGACACTGGGGGTACAGGATAATGACACTGACACTGGGGTACAGGATAATGACACTGACACTGGGGGTACAGGATTATGACAATGACATTGGGGGTACAGGATAATGATACTGGGGGGTACAGGATAATGACACAGACACTGGGGGTACAGAATAATGACACTGACATTAGGGGTACAGGATAATGACACTGACACTTAGGGTACAGGATAATGACAATGACACTGGGGGTACAGGATAATGACACTGACACTGGGGGTACAGGATAATGACACTGACACTGGGGGTACGGGATAATGACACTGGGGGTATGGGATAATGACACAGACATTGGGGGTACAGGATAATGACAATGACACTGGGGGTACAGGATAATGACACTGACACTTGGTGTACAGGATAATGACAATGACATGGGGGTACAGGATAATGACACTGACACTGGGGGTACAGGATAATGACACTGACACTGGGGGTACGGGATAATGACACTGGGGGTATGGGATAATGACCCAGACATTGGGGGTACAGGATAATGACAATGACACTGGGGGTACAGGATAATGACACTGACACTAGGGGGACGGGATAATGACAATGACACTGGGGGTACAGGATAATGACAATGACACTGGGGGTACAGGATAATGACACTGACACTGGGGGTACAGGATAATGACACTGACACTGGGGGTACAGGATAATGACAATGACACTAGGGGTACAGGATAATGACACTGACACTGGGGGTACAGGATAATGACAATGACACTGGGGGTACAGGATAATGACAATGACACTGGGGGTACAGGATAATGACGCTTGATACTCGGTACAGGAAAAGACACTTGGGATACAGGATAATTACTCTGTTCTTTTACTCAGCACCCAGCTTTACTATGTTCTGATCACTATCTTGACCTCAGCACCCAGCTTTCCCATGATATCAGAGAATGGGAAAGCTGGGAGCTGAGGACAAGATGGATATCAGAACATAGGAAAGCTGGGTGATGAGAAAAAGAGCCTCTTTCTTTCAGCTCAGCACCCAGCTTTCCCAATCCCATCCCATGCTCTGACTGCTACTATCGCTCTTTCCCTAATCCCTACTGATATATGGTTACTGTGTGAACTTCACCCACGTCACACAGAAGGGACTGGTGCACAAACCCTGAATCCCCAAATCACACACACCCTGCACCCCCAAATCACACATCCTGCACCCCCAAATCATACACACCCAGCACCCCCAAATCACACACACCCAGCACCCCCAAATCACACACATCCAGCACTCCCCAATCACTCACCCTGCATCCCCAAATCACACACACCCTGCACCCCCAAATCGCACACACCCAGCACCCCCAAATCACACACACTCAGCACCCTCATGCCCTGCATATCTCACACAGCCTGGCTGTACTCCAAATTACACCTCTCTCAAACACACTGAAACCCCATTTCCCACACACCCTGTATCACTTAACAACCCTCTGTCACAGTGAGGACCCCCCCATATGCCACTCACCCACCCTCCCCCCCAAGCTCCCCACATCCTCATTACCACATCTTCCTCGGTCTGCGTGGCATCTCTGGCCTGGCTCCTCCCACACGGTCACATTGGCATGAGTCATCTCAGGTCCTACAACTAGTTGCAGTTTCTTCTTCTGGGAAGCAGCTTCTGCTCTGCCCCTGCCGCGCTGCTGCTCATAAGCTCCGGTGCTCCCCTCCAGGCCAGGACCGTCCCCTCCTCTGCCCGTGTAGCTACCGGCGCTGTCATAATCTGATGGCTGCCTGCATTGCACAGTGTCATCACCTGCGGTGGCGGCCCGACGGTCTAAAGAGCCGTGGCCACAGGTCATTGTAATACACCCGGCGGAGGCCTCTGCAGGCTGCCGGGGACAGCTTAGTGTGGAGTCAAGGGCGGGGCCTACCGGGGGTTTCCCCACTACCCCGACACGCCAGACCGACGCTGGTTGCCATGGCATCCTGAGGTCATCTCATGACCTCAGGGTATGGTGGTAAGTTAGGTCCTGCTATGACCAACGATCAAAGTAAAAAAATATTCATGTCCCACTGTTGGACTAAGAGAAAAAGTAAAAAAAATGTGTAAAAAAAATACAAAAAAAGCACACAAAATCCATATCACCACTAAAATGCAGCATTTGTGTTATAACGAAAAATAAAACAAAAAAATGCACATAATGGGTATCATCTGGAATGACGCAGTCTATACTACTGTCACGTTATTTATTTTGTACTGTGAGCACCATAAAAAAATGGCTGAAAACACACCATAAATGTCTCTTTTTCTTCATACCGACACACAAAAAATGTAATAAAAAGCTAACAAAAATGTATATGTAAAGAAAGATATGAACGAAAATGACCTACCGACCCACAAAACACAAGCAGTAATAAGGCTCATTTGGAACAAAATAATAGCTTTCGTTTTACAGCCTTCAGAATATAGTGATGCAAAATCAAATACATTTTTGTAAAATAATGTTTTTTTTTGTGTAAAAATAGCAATGCATATAAAAACTGTGGTAATTAATTCTGGCATTGCAATAATCATACTGACACAAAGGTCTTGTCACTTTTACCAAATGGTCAACCACAAAAAAACAAACAAAAAAAAAAAAACAATAAGTGAAATGTTGTTTTTTGGTTCACTCTGAATCTGAAAAATCTGAATAAAAGCAATCAAAAATGTTATGTACCCCAAAATGATACCAAACATATCTCCAACTCGTCACATAAAAATTAAGCCCTCATACAGCTGTTTGCCAAAAAATAAAAAAGTTAGTTGTTTCCAAAATGGGGTTAGCTGTAGGGGGGGGGGGGGTTCTGCTTTTTAGGCACCTTAAGTACAAATGTGACATGGAGCCCACAGTCTCTTTCAGGGAAATTTGTGCTCCAAAATTCAAATGGAGATCTTTTCCTTCCGAGCCCGGCTATGTGTCCAAACAGTGGTTTCTGACCACATGTGGAGTGTCAGCGTGCTTAGAAGAAACTGGGTAACTAACAAATTCTATGGTCAATTTTGTCATTCCCCCGAAAATAGGCCCTAGCATGATTTTACAGGATTTTTGGAGTATGCTTGAAATATAAGCCCTACTCCACAAATAAGCCCTAGTTACAGTTATTGCTAGTGTTAGGGGGAGTCAAGCGTCACAATTTCATAGGGCCCCACTCTCTTAGGGGCCCCAGTAGTTGTATTCTGAGGTTCTGATTGTTTAAGGACCTTTGACATCACAGTCATGTGACCACAAATCTCTTAATTGCAGGAGTCTAAAAGAACTGAACAGGAGACAGGTTGGTATACAGGACTGGCATGAGGAGGATGGGAGAGCAAACTGGGAAATTTCACTGGGCCCCCATTCTCCTAGGGGCCCCAGGGTTTAAATCCTGATGATAACACTGCATGAGGACCTTTGTGACATCATGTGACCAAAGATCACTGCAGGAATCTAAAGCTGAAGAGGAGACAGACTGGTGTATATGTACAGTGTGCATGTATGGATGGATGAATGGATAAGAGTTAGATAGATAATACATAGATATTAGATGGATGGATAGATAGATGGATAGATAATAGATAAATAGATCATAGATAAGAGATATATAAATATATAGATAATAGATAGGAGGATAGTTACATAGTTTAATTCACTGTTAAGGACATTAATTAAAAAACAAACAAAAAAAACTCACCAGAAAAAAAGCCACCAACCAACACAGGTCAAAATGGTAGATGCCCTCGCACGATGCAGCTTACAATAAAGGTGGGGGTAACACATGTGCAGAATACCGATGCCGATGAGACAACCACTCACAGCCTACCAACTCCTGGAGGGGGTGGTTGCTGATATTAAACATGCACACAGATAGGGTTTACATAGGGCGCTAGTCTCACAGGTAAGTGCGATGGGCAGTGTCTGGCTTACAGTCTATTGATGATGTCCATACTATTAGATCAGGTGGGCTGCCCAGCACCATATAAGTGTATCAACACACAGGACAGATATCTCAAGGGACTGGCTACATAATGCTGCGAAAAATAAATAAATAAGAAAGGCAGCTAAACTCAAAATGGCACGTATTATAAGGTTTACATGAATTAAGACCATGCCGAATACCCACAGAAAAACAGATATTTTCATAATTTCTCACATATCAATTACCATTTATAATATGTGGGTTATCAGGACTTATCAGGACAATCGCAAATTAACAGGTAAAAAGAGAGGAAAAAACAACTAAAAAGTCCAGTTGCGTGAAAATTATTTTATTATCAGGTGAAAGGTTTAAAACACCATAAAAAACAAAAATAACCAGGTGCAGCCACCTATAATTAAGCCATAATGACATTAGGTTCACAGGATTGAATTATATATTATGTTGATGACAGACAATTAATGGATTACAATATACAAACACTTCAAGATTATACGTTGTGTATATTGACACTAGGCAGCCATATATAGTTGTGCCACAAATTCATATGATCAGATAATGTTTTACTTTAATATGTGAACATAGTCATGTCCATATATGGACTGTGTCAGCGCAGAGCTGCAGACTTTGCATGGAATATACAAATTAAGGTAGTATATAATATAAGTCTAATATATCTCACTATGCTAACAGAGACAGATTTATAATTACCAATATCAATTTGTCAAAATTGCTCTGTATAGTCGGACGGATTTATAGAAGTCGCAAGCTAATGCAATAAGGTGTATATCTACCAACAATATGTTAATTACAAAGATCTGCCTGTGTCTATATAGTTAAATAAGTGCGGTACTGCAAGCTCTGCCTAAAGGTACAGCCACTGATAACTAGAGTTGAGCGCGGTTCGTGGTTCGTGGTTCTCCAGTTCTAGGCTCGAGTGATTTTTGGGCTGTTCGAGATCGAACTAGAACTCGAGCTTTTTGCTAAAAGCTCGATAGTTCTAGATACGTTCGAGAACGGTTCTAGCAGCAAAAAGCAGGGCTTTTTACAGCTACAGTGAGCAGGAGCCATCGCTGGCAGCCTGCCACAAGCTGGTAACCAAGATAAACATCGGGTATCCAAGCAAAGCGCTTTGGTTAGTAACCCGATGTTTATCTTAGTTACGTGCAGGAAGCCCACACTTCCCCGCTCAGCTCGCTCCACCCCCTCCTGCCCGCGGCATGTACACATACATACACATACACAAACACACACACACACACACATCCCCCCCCCCCCCCCCCCGCCCGCCCGCCCGCCCGCTCGCTCGCTCGCTCGCTCGGCTTACCTGCGGTGATGAAGTCCCGCCATCCCGACCTCAGCGCTGTCACTGTCCTCCATGGCCGCCGCTTGTCACATCACCTATCGCTTCCGACCCGAGACTGACACTGGCGGTGACGTCACGGACCTCTCGCGATACTTGATGTGAAGGCGCCGGTCATTGACCTCAGTGACAGGGGCTGTCAGTGTGCTGGAGATCAGCGCAGGTAATGTACCTCACTGACAGCAGCACTTGTCACCCCCCTGCAGTGACCTGGGCTGACCCATTGATGTTAGCTCAGGTCACTGCACTGCTCTCCCAGCCAATGGGGAACATCCTGCTCTTCATTGACTGGGACAGTGTGCATCGTCATGGCAACCCCTTGGATTACACCAGACCTGGATTTGTTTTTCAATTTAATAAATTGGTTAAAGAGGGAATGTTTTGGGGAGTGTTTTTTCAAATAAAAATGTGTTTGTCGTGTATTTTTTTTTTATTACTGACTGGGTTGGTGATGTCGGGTATCTGATAGACACCTGACCTCACCAACCCCAGGGCTTGATGCCAGGTGACATTACACATCTGGTATTAACCCCAAATATTACCCCGTTTGCCACCGCACCAGGGCGCGGGATGAGCTGGGGCGAAGCACCAGGATTGGCGCATCTAATGGATGCGCCACTTCTGGGGCGGCTGCGGCCTGCTATTTTTAGGCTGGGGAGATTCCAATAACCATGGACCTCCCTAGTCTGAGAATATCAGGCCCCAGCTGTCTGCTTTACCTTGGCTGGTGATCCAATTTTGGGGGACCCCTACGTGTTTTTTTTTTTAATTATTTATTTAATTTAAAATAACAGCGTGGGGTGCCCTCAGTTTTGGATTACCAGCCAAGGTGAGGTTGCCAGCTGTGGTCTGCAGGCTGCAGCCGTCTGCTTTACCCTAGCTGGCTACAAAACTAGGGGGAACCCTATGTCATTTTTTTTTTCATTTTTTTGGCTAAATACAAAGCTAAGCACCCCTTAGTGCCACATGAAAGGTACCAAAGGGTGTTCCACTTTTTCTCCATTTTTTTCTCCACTTTCTCTCCACTTTTTCTCCACTTTTTCTCCATTTTTTTCTCCACTTATTCTCCACTTTTTCTCCTCTTATTCTCCACTTTTTCTCCACTTTTTCTCCACTTTTTCTCCTCTTATTCTCCACTTTTTCTCCACTTTTTCTCCACTTTTTCTCCATTTTTTTCTCCACTTTCTCCACTTTTTCTCCACTTTTTTCTCCACTTTTTCTCCTCTTATGCTCCACTTTTTCTCCTCTTAATCTCCACTTTTTCTCCACTTTTTCTCCACTTTTTCTTCACTTTTTTCTCCACTTTTTCTCCTCTTATGCTCCACTTTTTCTCCACTTTTTCTCCACTTTTTCTCCACTTTTTCTCCACTTTTTCTCCTCTTAATCTCCACTTTTTCTCCTCTTATGCTCCACTTTTTCTCCACTTTTTCTCCACTTTTTCTCCACGTTTTCTCCACTTTTTTCTCCACTTTTTCTCCTCTTATGCTCCACTTTTTCTCCACTTTTTCTCCACTTTTTCTCCACTTTTTCTCCACGTTTTCTCCACGTTTTCTCCACTTTTTTCTCCACTTTTTCTCCTCTTATGCTCCACTTTTTCTCCACTTTTTCTCCACTTTTTCTCCTCTTAATCTCCACTTTTTCTCCACTTTTTCTCCACTTTTTCTCCACTTTTTCTCCAGTTTTTTCTCCACTTTTTCTCCACTTTTTCTCCTCTTATGCTCCACTTTTTCTCCAGTTTTTCTCCACTTTTTCTCCACTTTTTCTCCTCTTATGCTCCACTTTTTCTCCACGTTTTCTCCACTTTTTTCTCCACTTTTTCTCCTCTTATGCTCCACTTTTTCTCCACTTTTTCTCCACTTTTTCTCCACTTTTTCTCCTCTTATGCTCCACTTTTTCTCCACTTTTTCTCCACTTTTTCTCCATTTTTTTCTCCACTTATTCTCCACTTTTTCTCCTCTTATTCTCCACTTTTTCTCCACTTTTTCTCCACTTTTTCTCCTCTTATTCTCCACTTTTTTTCCACTTTTTCTCCACTTTTTCTCCATTTTTTTCTCCACTTTCTCCACTTTTTCTCCACTTTTTTCTCCACTTTTTCTCCTCTTATGCTCCACTTTTTCTCCTCTTAATCTCCACTTTTTCTCCACTTTTTCTCCACTTTTTCTCCACTTTTTTCTCCACTTTTTCTCCTCTTATGCTCCACTTTTTCTCCACTTTTTCTCCACTTTTTCTCCACTTTTTCTCCACTTTTTCTCCTCTTAATCTCCACTTTTTCTCCTCTTATGCTCCACTTTTTCTCCACTTTTTCTCCACTTTTTCTCCACGTTTTCTCCACTTTTTTCTCCACTTTTTCTCCTCTTATGCTCCACTTTTTCTCCACTTTTTCTCCACTTTTTCTCCACTTTTTCTCCACGTTTTCTCCACGTTTTCTCCACTTTTTTCTCCACTTTTTCTCCTCTTATGCTCCACTTTTTCTCCACTTTTTCTCCACTTTTTCTCCTCTTAATCTCCACTTTTTCTCCACTTTTTCTCCACTTTTTCTCCACTTTTTCTCCAGTTTTTTCTCCACTTTTTCTCCACTTTTTCTCCTCTTATGCTCCACTTTTTCTCCAGTTTTTCTCCACTTTTTCTCCACTTTTTCTCCTCTTATGCTCCACTTTTTCTCCACGTTTTCTCCACTTTTTTCTCCACTTTTTCTCCTCTTATGCTCCACTTTTTCTCCACTTTTTCTCCACTTTTTCTCCTCTTATGCTCCACTTTTTCTCCACTTTTTCTCCACTTTTTCTCCATTTTTTTCTCCACTTATTCTCCACTTTTTCTCCTCTTATTCTCCACTTTTTCTCCACTTTTTCTCCACTTTTTCTCCTCTTATTCTCCACTTTTTTTCCACTTTTTCTCCACTTTTTCTCCATTTTTTTCTCCACTTTCTCCACTTTTTCTCCACTTTTTTCTCCACTTTTTCTCCTCTTATGCTCCACTTTTTCTCCTCTTAATCTCCACTTTTTCTCCACTTTTTCTCCACTTTTTCTCCACTTTTTTCTCCACTTTTTCTCCTCTTATGCTCCACTTTTTCTCCACTTTTTCTCCACTTTTTCTCCACTTTTTCTCCACTTTTTCTCCTCTTAATCTCCACTTTTTCTCCTCTTATGCTCCACTTTTTCTCCACTTTTTCTCCACTTTTTCTCCACGTTTTCTCCACTTTTTTCTCCACTTTTTCTCCTCTTATGCTCCACTTTTTCTCCACTTTTTCTCCACTTTTTCTCCACGTTTTCTCCACGTTTTCTCCACTTTTTTCTCCACTTTTTCTCCTCTTATGCTCCACTTTTTCTCCACTTTTTCTCCACTTTTTCTCCTCTTAATCTCCACTTTTTCTCCACTTTTTCTCCACTTTTTCTCCACTTTTTCTCCACTTTTTCTCCACTTTTTTCTCCACTTTTTCTCCTCTTATGCTCCACTTTTTCTCCACTTTTTCTCCACGTTTTCTCCACGTTTTCTCCACTTTTTTCTCCACTTTTTCTCCTCTTATGCTCCACTTTTTCTCCACTTTTTCTCCACTTTTTCTCCTCTTAATCTCCACTTTTTCTCCACTTTTTTCTCCACTTTTTCTCCACTTTTTCTCCACTTTTTCTCCACTTTTTTCTCCACTTTTTCTCCACTTTTTCTCCTCTTATGCTCCACTTTTTCTCCACTTTTTCTCCACTTTTTCTCCTCTTATGCTCCACTTTTTCTCCACTTTTTCTCCACTTTTTCTCCTCTTATGCTCCACTTTTTCTCCACTTTTTCTCCACTTTTTTCTCCACTTTTTCTCCTCTTATGCTCCACTTTTTCTCCACTTTTTCTCCACTTTTTCTCCTCTTATGCTCCACTTTTTCTCCACTTTTTCTCCACTTTTTCTCCATTTTTATCTCCATTTATTCTCCACTTTTTCTCCTCTTATTCTCCACTTTTTCTCCACTTTTTCTCCTCTTATTCTCCACTTTTTCTCCACTTTTTCTCCACTTTTTCTCCATTTTTTTCTCCACTTTCTCCACTTTTTCTCCACTTTTTCTCCACTTTTTCTCCAGTTTTTTCTCCACTTTTTCTCCACTTTTTCTCCTCTTATGCTCCACTTTTTCTCCAGTTTTTCTCCACTTTTTCTCCACTTTTTCTCCTCTTATGCTCCACTTTTTCTCCACGTTTTCTCCACTTTTTTCTCCACTTTTTCTCCTCTTATGCTCCACTTTTTCTCCACTTTTTCTCCACTTTTTCTCCACTTTTTCTCCTCTTATGCTCCACTTTTTCTCCACTTTTTCTCCACTTTTTCTCCTCTTATGCTCCACTTTTTCTCCACTTTCTCCACTTTTTCTCCACTTTTTTCTCCACTTTTTCTCCTCTTATGCTCCACTTTTTCTCCTCTTAATCTCCACTTTTTCTCCACTTTTTCTCCACTTTTTCTCCACTTTTTTCTCCACTTTTTCTCCTCTTATGCTCCACTTTTTCTCCACTTTTTCTCCACTTTTTCTCCACTTTTTCTCCACTTTTTCTCCTCTTAATCTCCACTTTTTCTCCTCTTATGCTCCACTTTTTCTCCACTTTTTCTCCACTTTTTCTCCACGTTTTCTCCACTTTTTTCTCCACTTTTTCTCCTCTTATGCTCCACTTTTTCTCCACTTTTTCTCCACTTTTTCTCCACTTTTTCTCCACGTTTTCTCCACGTTTTCTCCACTTTTTTCTCCACTTTTTCTCCTCTTATGCTCCACTTTTTCTCCACTTTTTCTCCACTTTTTCTCCTCTTAATCTCCACTTTTTCTCCACTTTTTCTCCACTTTTTCTCCACTTTTTCTCCACTTTTTTCTCCACTTTTTCTCCACTTTTTCTCCTCTTATGCTCCACTTTTTCTCCACTTTTTCTCCACTTTTTCTCCACTTTTTCTCCTCTTATGCTCCACTTTTTCTCCACTTTTTCTCCTCTTATGCTCCACTTTTTCTCCACGTTTTCTCCACTTTTTTCTCCACTTTTTCTCCTCTTATGCTCCACTTTTTCTCCACTTTTTCTCCACTTTTTCTCCACTTTTTCTCCTCTTATGCTCCACTTTTTCTCCACTTTTTCTCCACTTTTTCTCCATTTTTTTCTCCACTTATTCTCCACTTTTTCTCCTCTTATTCTCCACTTTTTCTCCACTTTTTCTCCACTTTTTCTCCTCTTATTCTCCACTTTTTCTCCACTTTTTCTCCACTTTTTCTCCATTTTTTTCTCCACTTTCTCCACTTTTTCTCCACTTTTTTCTCCACTTTTTCTCCTCTTATGCTCCACTTTTTCTCCTCTTAATCTCCACTTTTTCTCCACTTTTTCTCCACTTTTTCTCCACTTTTTTCTCCACTTTTTCTCCTCTTATGCTCCACTTTTTCTCCACTTTTTCTCCACTTTTTCTCCACTTTTTCTCCTCTTAATCTCCACTTTTTCTCCTCTTATGCTCCACTTTTTCTCCACTTTTTCTCCACTTTTTCTCCACGTTTTCTCCACTTTTTTCTCCACTTTTTCTCCTCTTATGCTCCACTTTTTCTCCACTTTTTCTCCACTTTTTCTCCACTTTTTCTCCACGTTTTCTCCACGTTTTCTCCACTTTTTTCTCCACTTTTTCTCCTCTTATGCTCCACTTTTTCTCCACTTTTTCTCCACTTTTTCTCCTCTTAATCTCCACTTTTTCTCCACTTTTTCTCCACTTTTTCTCCACTTTTTCTCCACTTTTTCTCCACTTTTTTCTCCACTTTTTCTCCTCTTATGCTCCACTTTTTCTCCACTTTTTCTCCACGTTTTCTCCACGTTTTCTCCACTTTTTTCTCCACTTTTTCTCCTCTTATGCTCCACTTTTTCTCCACTTTTTCTCCACTTTTTCTCCTCTTTATCTCCACTTTTTCTCCACTTTTTTCTCCACTTTTTCTCCACTTTTTCTCCACTTTTTCTCCACTTTTTCTCCACTTTTTTCTCCACTTTTTCTCCACTTTTTCTCCTCTTATGCTCCACTTTTTCTCCACTTTTTCTCCACTTTTTCGCCACTTTTTCTCCTCTTATGCTCCACTTTTTCTCCACTTTTTCTCCACTTTTTCTCCTCTTATGCTCCACTTTTTCTCCACTTTTTTCTCCACTTTTTCTCCTCTTTTTCTCCACTTTTTCTCCACTTTTTCTCCTCTTATGCTTCACTTTTTCTCCACTTTTTCTCCACTTTTTCTCCATTTTTTTCTCCACTTATTCTCCACTTTTTCTCCTCTTATTCTCCACTTTTTCTCCACTTTTTCTCCACTTTTTCTCCTCTTATTCTCCACTTTTTCTCCACTTTTTCTCCACTTTTTCTCCATTTTTTTCTCCACTTTCTCCACTTTTTCTCCACTTTCTCCACTTTTTCTCCTCTTATGCTCCACTTTTTCTCCTCTTAATCTCCACTTTTTCTCCACTTTTTCTCCACTTTTTCTCCACTTTTTTCTCCACTTTTTCTCCTCTTATGCTCCACTTTTTCTCCACTTTTTCTCCACTTTTTCTCCACTTTTTCTCCTCTTAATCTCCACTTTTTCTCCTCTTATGCTCCACTTTTTCTCCACTTTTTCTCCACTTTTTCTCCACGTTTTCTCCACTTTTTTCTCCACTTTTTCTCCTCTTATGCTCCACTTTTTCTCCACTTTTTCTCCACTTTTTCTCCACGTTTTCTCCACGTTTTCTCCACTTTTTTCTCCACTTTTTTACCTCTTATGCTCCACTTTTTCTCCACTTTTTCTCCACTTTTTCTCCTCTTAATCTCCACTTTTTCTCCACTTTTTCTCCACTTTTTCTCCACTTTTTTCTCCACTTTTTCTCCACTTTTTCTCCTCTTATGCTCCACTTTTTCTCCACTTTTTCTCCACGTTTTCTCCACGTTTTCTCCACTTTTTTCTCCACTTTTTCTCCTCTTATGCTCCACTTTTTCTCCACTTTTTCTCCACTTTTTCTCCTCTTAATCTCCACTTTTTCTCCACTTTTTCTCCACTTTTTCTCCACTTTTTCTCCACTTTTTCTCCACTTTTTTCTCCACTTTTTCTCCACTTTTTCTCCTCTTATGCTCCACTTTTTCTCCACTTTTTCTCCACTTTTTCTCCACTTTTTCTCCTCTTATGCTCCACTTTTTCTCCACTTTTTCTCCACTTTTTCTCCTCTTATGCTCCACTTTTTCTCCACTTTTTCTCCACTTTTTTCTCCACTTTTTCTCCTCTTATGCTCCACTTTTTCTCCACTTTTTCTCCACTTTTTCTCCACTTTTTCTCCTCTTATGCTCCACTTTTTCTCCACTTTTTCTCCACTTTTTCTCCATTTTTTTCTCCACTTATTCTCCACTTTTTCTCCTCTTATTCTCCACTTTTTCTCCACTTTTTCTCCACTTTTTCTCCTCTTATTCTCCACTTTTTCTCCACTTTTTCTCCACTTTTTCTCCATTTTTTTCTCCACTTTCTCCACTTTTTCTCCACTTTTTCTCCTCTTATGCTCCACTTTTTCTCCACTTTTTCTCCACGTTTTCTCCACGTTTTCTCCACTTTTTTCTCCACTTTTTCTCCTCTTATGCTACACTTTTTCTCCACTTTTTCTCCACTTTTTCTCCTCTTAATCTCCACTTTTTCTCCACTTTTTCTCCACTTTTTCTCCACTTTTTCTCCACTTTTTCTCCACTTTTTTCTCCACTTTTTCTCCACTTTTTCTCCTCTTATGCTCCACTTTTTCTCCACTTTTTCTCCACTTTTTCTCCTCTTATGCTCCACTTTTTCTCCACTTTTTCTCCACTTTTTCTCCTCTTATGCTCCACTTTTTCTCCACTTTTTCTCCACTTTTTTCTCCACTTTTTCTCCTCTTATGCTCCACTTTTTCTCCACTTTTTCTCCACTTTTTCTCCACTTTTTCTCCTCTTATGCTCCACTTTTTCTCCACTTTTTCTCCACTTTTTCTCCATTTTTTTCTCCACTTATTCTCCACTTTTTCTCCTCTTATTCTCCACTTTTTCTCCACTTTTTCTCCACTTTTTTCTCCACTTTTTCTCCTCTTATGCTCCACTTTTTCTCCACTTTTTCTCCACTTTTTCTCCACTTTTTCTCCACTTTTTCTCCTCTTAATCTCCACTTTTTCTCCTCTTATGCTCCACTTTTTCTCCACTTTTTCTCCACTTTTTCTCCACTTTTTCTCCTTTTATGCTCCACTTTTTCTCCACTTTTTCTCCTCTTAATCTCCACTTTTTCTCCTCTTATGCTCCACTTTTTCTCCACTTTTTCTCCACTTTTTCTCCTCTTATGCTCCACTTTTTCTCCACTTTTTCTCCACTTTTTCTCCTCTTATGCTCCACTTTTTCTCCACTTTTTCTCCACTTTTTTCTCCACTTTTTCTCCTCTTATGCTCCACTTTTTCTCCACTTTTTCTCCACTTTTTCTCCACTTATGCTCCACTTTTTCTCCACTTTTTCTCCACTTTTTTCTCCACTTTTTCTCCTCTTAATCTCCACTTTTTCTCCACTTTTTCTCCACTTTTTCTCCACTTTTTCTATGGTCGGTCTACCCATTAGCTCTGCCATGCATAGTGTAGCTCTACACCTACTGCACATGTTACTTTATGATTGACATCTCTTTCGTACCAGAGCTGTCTGTCTACTCTGACCCCATATTTGTCATTACTATATTGTCCTTGTACTGTATTATGACATTTGTATCATGTGTTTCATTTCTTGCTGTGTTGCAATTTTTTTGCTGCATCCCAATTGTACCTCTACATTGTTCGAGTTTATGTTATTGTTCTCTCACTCTTATGTGATACTGATTATTGTCATTTTTCATGATTACATGCAGATAAGTCCAATCTGACGAAGGCTCAGGCCGAAACGTCATTTGTAACTTGTTTTGGACAAAAACATATATGCTTATGAAAAAAAAATTTTCTTAATACGGACCAATAAAGAGTGATTTTGCATTACTATCCGTTGTGACTTACTGACTTAGTCTGGGAGATATAGAGTGCCGAGGTTACTCACTAATTTTATCTATTATTACCTCTGAGCACCTATATACCAGTGAGCAGAGCTTCCTCTACAGTAGTTCTCCTGATTAGGCATGCCCTTACCTCATGAGCAGGGCATTGCAGCTTTGGTAGCAACCATTACGACATGGACTCTGCTGCTGTGGACCCGGGGAGAGTGAGTGCAGATTCATTGCACCCACACTCCTCACATGAAGGGTCCGCACTCCTAGAAAATGGGGGATACGTTCCCTGAGTGTCTCCCCCCCATATTCTAGACGGTCCAGAGTCGTCGTGGGACCCCTTTATTTTTTTTCTTACAATAAATTGGTGAAAGAGGAAATGTTTTGGGGACTGTTTTTTCAAATAAATTTCTTTTGTCGATTTTTTGTTTTTGTTAGTACTGACAGTTTATGATGTTGGGTATCTAATAGACGCCATGACATCACAAACTGCTGGGCTTGATCTCAGGTGACTTTACAGCTAGTATCAACCCGATTTATTACCCCGTTTGCCACTGCACCAGGGCACGGGATGAGCTGGGGTGAAGCGCCAGGATTGGCGCATCTAGTGGATGCGCCACGTCTGGGGTGCCTGCGGCCTGCTATTTTTAGGCTGTGAAGGCCCAATAACTATGGACCTTCCCACCCTGAGAATACCAGACCACAGCTGTCCGCTTTACCTTGGCTGGTGATCCAATTTAGGGGGTCCCCTACTTTTATTGTGTAATTCTTAATATTTATAAAATAATTATAAAAAAGAGCCTGAGGGGACCTCCACATTGGATCCCCAACCACGGTAAAGCTGCCAGCTGTGGTTTTCAGGCTACAGCCGTCTGCTTTACCCTAGCTGGCTATCAAAAATGGGGGGACCCAACGTAATTTTTTTTTTTTAACTATTTTTTAAATAGAAAAAATTAATGGGCTTCCCTGTATTTTGATTGCCAACCAAGGTAACGGCAGGCAGATGGGGGTGGCAACCCATAGCTGTCTGCTTTATCTGCGCTGAGAATCAAAAATACCGCGGAGCGCTACGTCATTTTTTTAAAGATTTATTTTTACAGCACTGTGATGTCCAGCAATCAAAATACAGGGAAGCCCATTTTATTTTTAGTTATTTAAATAAATAATTAAAAAAAATATATGTTAGCTCCCACTGCATTTTTTGTATTGCTAGCTAAGGGTAATCCAAGCAGCTACTGGCTGCTAACCCCCACTGCTTGGTGTTACCTTCACTGGCAATGGAAAATCCAGGGAAGCATTTTTTTTTTTTTTTGCCAAAAAGCTACAAAAAAAGGACGTGAGCTTCGCCATATTTTTGTATGCTAGCCAGGTATAGCAGGCAGGTGCTGGAAGAGTTGGATACAGCGCCAGAAGATGGCGCTTCTATGAAAATGCCATTTTCTGAGGTGGTTGCAGACTGCAATTCGCAGCAGTGGGGCCCAGAAAGCTCAGGCCAACCGGTGGTGCGGATTCCAATCCCAGCTGCCTAGTTGTACCTGGCTGGACACAAAAATGGGGCAAAGCCTACGTCATTTGTTTTCTAATTATTTCATGAAATTCATGAAATAATAAAAAAAGGGCTTCCCTTTATTTTTGGTTCCCAGCCGGGTACAAATAGGCAACTGGGGGTTGGGGGCAGCCGTACCTGCCTGCTGTACCTGGCTAGCATACAAAAATATGGCGAAGCCACATAATTTTTTCAGGGGGCAAAAAACTTCTGCATACAGTCCTGGATGGAGTATGCTGAGCCTTGTAGTTCTGCAGCTGCTGTCTGTCTGTATGGAGAAGAGCAGACAGCAGCTGCAGAACTACAATGCTCAGCATACTCCATCCAGGACTGTATGCAGAAGTTTTTTGCCCACCAAAAAAAATGACGTGGGCTTCGCCATATTTTTGTATGCTAGCCAGGTACAGCTGGCAGCCACGGGCTGCCTCCAACCCCCAGTTGCCTATTTGTACCCGGCTGGGAACCAAAAATATAGGGAAGCCCGTTTTTTTTAATTATTTCACTTATTTCATGAAATAATTAAAAAACAAATGACGTGGGCTTCGCCCTATTTTTGTGTCCAGCCGGGTACAACTAGGCAGCTGGGGATTGGAATCCGCAGCACAGGTTAGCCCGAGGTTTGTGGGCGCCTCTGCTGCGGATTTCAGTCCGCAGCTGTCCCAGAAAATGGCGCTCTCATAGAAGCGCCATCATCTGGCGCTGTATCCAACTCTTCCAACAGCCCTGGAGCCGGGTGGCTTGTTGGGTAATCATGAGTTAATACTGGCTTTGTTTTACCAGCCAGTATTAAGCCAGAGATTCTTAATGTCAGGCACGTTTGACCCGGCCATTAAGAATCTCCAATAAAGGGTTAAAAAAAGACACCACACAGAGAAAAAATACTTTAATAGAAATAAATACACAGACACATTAGAGACTCCATCTTTATTACCCCTGTCAGCCCTCCACGATCCTGCTCTTCTGTCTTCTTTCTTTCTAGTGTAGTAGTAGTGACGATTGTAGTGAGGGGCATCACTTGGGGCTGGGGAACCTCCATCCTAACTACAATGCTCACTACAATCGGGAAGCAGCGTGCAGCCTTCACTCCGTGAGTGATCACTGCTGGCTGCTAGCGGTAACGCTGACAGACGCGTTACCATAGCAACGGTGCTCCCGGAGCCGCGGTTAGCGGTGACGTCACCGCTAACTGCGTTGCTATGGCAACGGTGATCTCCGTTAATGACCGGCTGTGTCAGCCGGTCCCTAACGGAACGGGGAGTCGACCGTGTGCTAGAGCATGTCGCCGGTACACGGCGATACACATATGTGCACCGTGTACCGGAGAGATGCACTCGCAGGTCCTACATGACGTGTCATAGTCATGTGACCAGTCTGTAGCCAATGAGATAATAGCCACGTGACTGGTCACATGGCTATTTTGACGTCACGATAGGTCCTGCTTCTCTGCTGGCAGTGCAGGTCACCGGGAGGATTCAGCGATCATCGGATGGAATAGCGGCAGGAGACAGAGTGCAGAAGGGATCGCGAGGACCGGTAAGTGTTATGGCAATGTTTATTAACTGTTTGTGTACATTTATAATGCATTTTTATGTGTTTGTGATTGCCTCCCATTCTAGCCTATACGTTCGAGTTCGGTTCGTCGAACGTTCGACGAACCGAACTCGAACGGGACCCCCGTTCGGCGAACCGGCCTCGAGCCGAACCGGGACCGGTTCGCTCATCTCTACTGATAACTCAATTAGGCTGTATACTTATGACACTACCATACATCAACATAATGGTCAGGCCAGTGATTGAAAACAGCGATGTAGCATTCAAATTGTCAGTCATCACTATGACACTATACAAGGAGGCAAAACGCTATTACCTAATGTAAATCCAGGATAAATGGCTGGTGGATAAGCACCCAGGTACAGAGGAACGCCCTACACGTGTTTCGGCAACACACTTTCGTCCAGGGGAGGTGAATAGGAGGTAGACGTCAGTATTTAAACATACGCCCACCAATCAGCGTGCAATGACCAGGTTTGGTGACGCATGCGTTGCTATAACGACCCCAATCAACAACCGGCCACCGCGTCATGGCTCAGAATGAGCCGACCACATCACATGATCGGCCCACTTCAAAGACATACAGACACGGGAGGCGAGGGGGGAGGACAGCACGCATGCGTACAGATCACAAGCACGTTAGTTATAAAATGTGCAAATAATCCACAGATCAAATACCAATATAGTAATAATGAAAATTGAAAACCAATATTATTAGAGTTTATGATTATATAGTATAAGTATATCTGCAGATCTAGAAATTAATATGCCATACGATAATAAATATATAGCATCATTGTGGCAAAGAAAACACCGCAGGAAATACAGAAATTCATAATATAAATACATATTGATATATCACAAAAATTACAAACAACATAATGCAATTCATAAAATGCCCCCCAGAGAAATATATACAGTTAGGTCCAGAAATATTTGGACAGTGACACAAGTTTTGTTATTTTAGCTGTTTACAAAAACATGTTCAGAAATACAATTATATATATAATATGGGCTGAAAGTGCACACTCCCAGCTGCAATATGAGAGTTTTCACATCCAAATCGGAGAAAGGGTTTAGGAATCATAGCTCTGTAATGCATAGCCTCCTCTTTTTCAAGGGACCAAAAGTAATTGGACAAGGGACTCTAAGGGCTGCAATTAACTCTGAAGGCGTCTCCCTCGTTAACCTGTAATCAATGAAGTAGTTAATATGTTTGGGGTTGATTACAGGTGTGTGGTTTTGCATTTGGAAGCTGTTGCTGTGACCAGACAACATGCGGTCTAAGGAACTCTCAATTGAGGTGAAGCAGAACATCCTGAGGCTGAAAAAAAAGAAAAAATCCATCAGAGAGATAGCAGACATGCTTGGAGTAGCAAAATCAACAGTCGGGTACATTCTGAGAAAAAAGGAATTGACTGGTGAGCTTGGGAACTCAAAAAGGCCTGGGCGTCCACGGATGACAACAGTGGTGGATGATCGCCGCATACTTTCTTTGGTGAAGAAGAACCCATTCACAACATCAACTGAAGTCCAGAACACTCTCAGTGAAGTAGGTGTATCTGTCTCTAAGTCAACAGTAAAGAGAAGACTCCATGAAAGTAAATACAAAGGGTTCACATCTAGATGCAAACCATTCATCAATTCCAAAAATAGACAGGCCAGAGTTAAATTTGCTGAAAAACACCTCATGAAGCCAGCTCAGTTCTGGAAAAGTATTCTATGGACAGATGAGACAAAGATCAACTTGTACCAGAATGATGGGAAGAAAAAAGTTTGGAGAAGAAAGGGAACGGCACATGATCCAAGACACATCACATCCTCTTTAAAACATGGTGGAGGCAACGTGATGGCATGGGCATGCATGGCTTTCAATGGCACTGGGTCACTTGTGTTTATTGATGACATAACAGCAGACAAGAGTAGCCGGATGAATTCTGAAGTGTACCGGGATATACTTTCAGCCTAGATTCAGCCAAATGCCGCAAAGTTGATCGGACGGCGCTTCATAGTACAGATGGACAATGACCCCAAGCATACAGCCAAAGCTACCCAGGAGTTCATGAGTGCAAAAAAGTGGAACATTCTGCAATGGCCAAGTCAATCACCAGATCTTAACCCAATTGAGCATGCATTTCACTTTCTCAAATCCAGACTTAAGACGGAAAGACCCACAAACAAGCAAGACATGAAGGCTGCGGCTGTAAAGGCCTGGCAAAGCATTAAGAAGGAGGAAATCCAGCGTTTGGTGATGTCCATGGGTTCCAGACTTAAGGCAGTGATTGCCTCTAAAGGATTCGCAACAAAATATTGAAAATAAAAATATTTTGTTTGGGTTTGGTTTATTTGTCCAATTACTTTTGACCTCCTAAAATATGGAGTGTTTGTAAAGAAATGTGTACAATTCCTACAATTTCTATCAGATATTTTTGTTCAAACCTTCAAATTAAACGTTACAATCTGCACTTGAATTCTGTTTGTAGAGGTTTAATTTCAAATCCAATGTGGTGGCATGCAGAGCCCAACTCGCGAAAATTGTGTTACTGTCCAAATATTTCTGGACCTAACTGTATAAGCATATCAATCCTAATTAGTAATAGTTCACATTGTACAAGAATTCTTGTTGCATCCATCCTGTTGTTTCCATCCATTCACTTGGTATGATCCCATATCAATACCCTCAACCAGGTCATTGGAAGATATTCACTCTAGTTTAACCAACCTATAGAATATAAAAGAATTAAAAATTAAAATAAAGAAGTTCCACCAAAAAGCAACCAAGATATACCATATTCTAGAGATAAGGGACAAAACTCATATTTTCGTTGAGACCAGATGGATACATAGTGGAAAGTGTCCATATCCATCTGGTCTCAAGTTGAGCCAAACATTTACTGAGATTCCCACCCCTGATGCCCAAATCAATTGCATCAATCCCCCTCACCTTCAGCAGCGACCCATCTGAATTGTGGGACTGCAGAAAATGGCGGGGGATTGTTTTTAGTTTTGAAATATCCTCTTCAGGGGCTGCCAAAATCCCCAGAACATGCTCCCTGACCCTAACTTTTAATTTTCTAGTAGTAAGGCCAATATATATTTTGGGGCATGGACACGCAGCGTAATAAATTACCGCTCTAGTGTTGCAATCAATAGATTTCTTGATCTTAAAATATTTATTGCCACTAGAGTCAGTAAAATCTTGACAAGTCAAGATATTCGGGCAGGCAACACAAGAGCCACATGGAGAGCAGCCACCTTGGTTATCTTTGGGGGGTAGGTTCCAAAGGGTTTTCTGTCCACTAGCATTATAGTGGCTGTGGACTAAAAGATCTTTAAGGTTCCTAGAACGTCGGAAAGTGATTTTCAGTTTGGCCGGTAATATTTTGGCAAAGATCGGATCAGCCTGAAGAATTGGCCACGCTTGTTCCAAACACCTCCGAATAGGTACAGCCTTTGCGTTATAACTAGTGATGAATCTAATTACTTTCTTAGTTTGTATGCCACTATTATTTTTGGGATAAAGTAGGGACTCTCTGACAGAATATTTGGCCCAATGGTATGCCTTTTTTTAAGACTCTCCCACTATATCCACGTTTTTTTAAACCTCGTCATGAGATCTTTAGATTGTAGTTCAAAATCCCTGTTCGTGGAACAAATACATCTTAGACGCAAAAATTGACCAGTGGGTATTCCATTGATCATAAATTTAGGGTGGGAGGAGGTGGCATGCTATTGCTAGAGCATTGGAAGATGATGGTTTCCTGTAAAGGTCAGTCTGTATCATGTCCTGCTCGTCTCTTCTCAGTGTCACATCCAGAAAATCAATATTTTGAGTTGACCACTGATAGGTGATTCTGATATTAGACTCATTTTGATTCAAGGAACTAATAAATAAATGGAGATCTTCCGTTCCCTGCCAGATCAGAAAAATATCGTCGATGTACCGCGTCCAAAAAAGGACGCGGTCCATCGACGAAAGCTGATCTGACAGGGAAAGGTCCCTCTCCCACAGCCCCAGGAATAAATTAGCGTACAAGGGCGCATAAGATGCGCCCATCGCTGTACCCTGGAGCTGCAGGTAGAAGGACCCCTTAAAAATAAAAAAATTATGAGTCTAGGCAAATTCTAGAAGTGACATCAAAAATCGACGAGCAGGAACAGACATGTTGGATGAGTTCAGGAAGAATTCTGTAGCGCGTAAACCATCATGGTGTCTATATTGGTATAAAGGGATTCTACGTCCCCAGTCACCATGATGGTATCCTTCCCTAAATAAAGTCCGTCCACCTTCCGGAGAAGGTCTCCGGTGTCCTTTAGAAATGATGGCAGACATTCGACTAGAGGCTGGAGATTATAGTCCAGCCATCTATTAACATTTTGTAAATAGTTACCACAGCCTGATATGATCAGGCGACCCGGTGGTGTAGTCATGTTTTTATGTAATTTAGGTAACATAAAATGTAGAAATACAGGGCTCTTTTACTACCAATGCCGTTGCCAGATCCCTAGTGAAAACGTTGTTCTCAACACCCTCCTCGATGATGTCCAAAAGTTGTTTATTAAAGCTGGATGATGGATTATATGTTAGTTTTTTATAACATATATTATTTAGCAGCTGGGAGAAAGCCTCCTTCTCATACATCGAGGTGGGCCAGAAAACAACATTCCCGCCTTTATCCGCTGGCTTGATGATAATTCCAGTAAGCTGTTTCAACTCGTTAAGACGTTCGCGTTTGTCTTTAGATAGATTATCGTTTATCATATTTTTTGAGATCTTATGAAACGCATTAGAGACTACTTGTACAAACAAGTCAACATGGGATGCTGTAGACAGAGGTGGGAACTTACAAGATCTAGGTGCTATGCATGCTGGGACCTTACCTACCTCCCCAGATGAGTGTTCAATAGAAAGTTCCTCCAAAATTTTTAAAGCTTCTTGTTCTTTCTCTGATGGAACAACTCAAAATATTGATTTTCTGGATGTGACACTGAGAAGAGACGAGCAGGACATGATACAGACTGACCTTTACAGGAAACCATCAGCTACCAATGCTCTATTGCATGCCACCTCCTCCCACCCTAAATTTATGATCAATGGAATACCCACTTGTCAATTTTTGCGTCTAAGACGTATTTGTTCCACGGACAGGGATTTTGAACTACAATCTAAAGATCTCATGACGAGGTTTAAAAAACGTGGATATAGTGGGAGAGTGTTAAAAAAGGCATATCATCGGGCCAAATATTCTGTCAGAGAGTCCCTACTTTATCCCAAAAATAATAGTGGCATACAAACTAAGGAAGTAATTAGATTCATCACTAGTTATAACGCAGAGGCTGTACCTATTCGGAGGTGTTTGGAACAAGCGTGGCCAATTCTTCAGGCTGATCCAATCTTTGCCAAAATATTACCGGCCAAACCGAAAATCACTTTCCGACGCTCTAGGAACCTTAAAGATGTTTTAGTCCACAGCCACTATAATGCTAGTGGACAGAAAACCCTTTGGAACCTACCCCCCAAAGATAACCAAGGTGGCTGCTCTCCATGTGGCTGTTGTGTTGCCTGCCCGAATATCTTGACTTGTCAAGATTTTACTGACTCTAGTGGCAATAAATATTTTAAGATCAAGAAATCTATTGATTGCAACACTAGAGCGGTAATTTATTACGCTACGTGTCCATGCCCCAAAATATATATTGGCCTTACTACTAGAAAATTAAAAGTTAGGGTCAGGGAGCATGTTCTCGGGATTTTGGCAGCCCCTGAAGAGGATGATATTTCAAAACTAAAAACAATCCCCCGTCATTTTCTGCAGTCCCACAATTCAGATGGGTCGCTGCTGAAGGTGAGGGGGATTGATGCAATTGATTTGGGCATCAGGGGTGGAAATCTCAGTAAACGTTTGGCTCAACTTGAGACCAGATGGATATGGACACTTTCCACTATGTATCCATCTGGTCTCAACGAAAATATGAGTTTTGTCCCTTATCTCTAGAATATGGTATATCTTGGTTGCTTTTTGGTGGAACTTCTTTATTTTAATTTTTAAATTCTTTTATATTCTATAGGTTGGTTAAACTAGAGTGAATATCTTCCAATGACCTGGTTGAGGGTATTGATATGGGATCATACCAAGTGAATGGATGGAAACAACAGGATGGATGCAACAAGAATTCTTGTACAATGTGAATTATTACTAATTAGGATTGATATGCTTATATATATTTCTCTGGGGGGCGTTTTATGAATTGCATCATGTTGTTTGTAATTTTTGTGATATATCAATATGTATTTATATTATGAATTTCTGTATTTCCTGCGGTGTTTTCTTTGCCACAATGATGCTATATATTTATTATCCTATGGCATATTAATTTCTAGATCTGCAGATATACTTCTACTATATAATCATAAACTCTAATAATATTGTTTTTCAATTTTCATTATCACTATATTGGTATTTGATCTGTGGATTATTTGCACATTTTATAACTAACGTGCTCGTGATCTGTACGCATGCGTGCTGTCCTCCCCCCTCGCCTCCCGTGTCTGTATGTCTTTGAAGTGGGACGATCATGTGATGTGGTCGGCTCCTTCTGAGCCATGACGCGGCGGCCAGTTGTTGATGGGGGTCGTTATAGCAACGCATGCGTCACCAAACCTGGTCATTGCACGCTGATTGGTGGGCGTATGTTTAAATACTAACGTCTACCTCCTATTCACCGCCCCTGGACGAAGGTGTGTTGCCGAAACACGTGTAGGGCGTTCCTCTGTACCTGGGTGCTTATCCACCAGCCATTTATCCTGGATTTACATTAGGTAATAGCGTTTTTCCTCCTTATATAGCGTCATAGTGATGACTGACAATTTGAATGCTACAACGCTGTTTTCAATCACTGGCCTGACCATTATGTTGATGTATGGTAGTGTCATAAGTATACAGCCTAATTGAGTTATCAGTGGCTGTACCTTTAGGCAGAGCTTGCAGTACCGCACTTATTCAACTATATAGACACAGGCAGATCTTTGTAATTAACATATTGTTGGTAGATATACACCTTATTGCATTAGCTTGCAGCTTCTATAAATCCGTCCGACTATACAGAGCAATTTTGACAAATTGATATTGGTAATTACAAATTTGTCTCTGTTAGCATAGCGAGATATATTAGACTTATATTATATACTACCTTAATTTGTATATTCCATGCAAAGTCTGCAGCTCTGCGCTGACACAGTCCATATATGGACATGACTATGTTCACATATTAAAGTAAAACATTATCTGATTATATGAATTTGTGGCACAACTATATATGGCTGCCTAGTGTCAATATACACTATGTATAATCTTGAAGTGTTTGTATATTGTAATCCATTAATTGTCTGTCATCAACATGATATATAATTCAATCCTGTGAACCTAATGTCATTATGGCTAAATTATCGGTGGCTGCACCTGGTTATTTTTGTTTCTTATGGTGTTTTAAACCTTTCACCTGATAATAAAATAATTTTCACGCAATTGGACTTTTTGATCGTTTTTCCTCTGCACTAAAAATTCCAAACTATACTATTATAAATTTGAGATTTTTGGCAAACAATTGCAATTTTTTTAGCTACCCTGCCACGTCACGGCAAATCTCTTTGGGGAAGTCGTACTCTAAAATATTTTGTATTTAAAATGTGCCATACTACCTCACATATGAAAAAGTAGTACTGTTTATAGCAGCACTTACTTGGTGCTTTTCAATCCCGTACCCATGACAAAATCATGGCTGTGGGCGGGACAGGCCCAAGCAAATGCTGCATGAAATAAATAGCCTGTGGACAGGGTTTGATGGCTGAATGTGAACAGCCACCAATTGCCAAAATCAAGACAGGTGGAGAAACAAACCAAATTGAGGTGCACGGCAAGGCGAGGGTCAGCCACCGACCAATTCAACAACAAAAAAAGAAAGCCAGCTAAGCTCAAAATGGCATGATTCAGTCATGGGATTGAAAAGCACCAGGTAAGTGCTGCTCAGGGCAGTTCTACTTTTTCACATGTGAGGCCATATGGCACATTTTATATATAAATAATTTAGCGTAGGACTGCCCCAAAGAGATTTGCCGTGACGTGGCGGGGTAGCTCAAGAAATTACAATTTTTTGCCAAAAATCTCAAATTTATAATAGTACAGTTTGGAATTTTTAGTGCAGCGCACATCTTATCATGCCATTTTGATTTTAGCTGGCTTTCTTGTTTTTTTTTATCCTGCTGAGAATTGTGCATTAGAAAAAAATATAAATAATATAAAATGATAATAAATGTGAGGTATTGGTCATATTTTGGCCAAAATACATAAGCTCGTAACCCAAACGTCAAGGGTCCCCACGCTTATGAGTCCCTACATTATATTTAAAATAATTTAAAAAACAAGGACATAAATTCAGAAAAAAGTAAAAAAAACTCACCAGAAAAAAAGCCACCAGCCAACACAGGTCAAAATGGCAGATGCACTCGCAGGATGCAGCCGGCCCCTTATGATAAATGTGGAGGTAACACAGATCCAGAATACCGATGAGACAACCACTCACAGCCTACCAACTCATGTAAGGGGTGGGTGCTGGTATTAAACATGCACACTGGTGGCTTTTTTTCTGGTGAGTTTTTTAAGGAAAGATATATAGATGATATCATATGACACACACACACACACACACACACACACACACACACACGCACACACAGACACACGTGTTACACACAGAGTTTGGAGAGTTATGTTGATGTTCCAAAATGTAATATGATTATATTTGAATAAATGTTGATTATGTTTGTTCAATAATAATTTGAGTTGTTGTTCATGGGAAACAAAAAATAAGACATCCTCTGAAAATAAGCCCTAGCCAATTTTTCGGAACAAAAAATAATATAAGACCCTGTCTTATTTTCGGGGAAACACGGTATCAAAAGCTAAAGAAAAATTTCAGAGTAAAAATAAAATTTTGTTTTTCATTTTACTTTGCATTAATTCCTTTGTAGCACCTGAAGGGTTAAAACATTTCGTGACAGCAGTTGAAGTATTTGAGGGGTGAGCTTTTTAAAATGGTATCACTTTTGGTAATGTTCCAATTTATAGGCCCCTCAAAGTTCATTTAATTCTGAGTGGGTCCCTAAAGAAACAGCTTTTGTAAATTTCCTAAAAAAAATGAGAAATTGCTGCTAAACTTTTGACCCTTCTAACATCCTAAGAAAATAAAATGACGTTTACAAAATTATACAGATGTAAAGTAGACATATGGGAAATGGTATTTATTAATTATTTTGTACAGCTTGACTAACTGGTTTAAGGATCTAAAAATTGAAAGTTTGAAAATTTCAACATTTTCGCCAAATTTCCAATAATTTCACAAATAATCGCAAAAAATATTGACCTAAAGTTACTTCTAACAAAAAAAAGGATCATGAAAATACATGCTTACTGGGATATGTTGAAGCATTCTAGAGTTATTACCAAATAAAGTGACACTGACGAGATTTAAAAAAAATTTGGCTTTTTAATTAAGGTCAAAATTGGCTCCATAAGTAAGGGGCAAAATCACTCTGCTTTTGGCAATAAAAAATAGAGTATTAAGAATATAAACATTTTTGTTATTACTACATCTGTAAACGTTCTGTCTATCAAAATCTAGAATTATTTCACCCATGTGGTAAACACCATAAAACATTAAAACAAAATTGTAATGCCAGGATTGGCATTTTTTTGGTGGTTGCACCAACCCCAAAAATGCCATTAAAGCAATCAAAACATTGTAATTACCCCCAAATGATAACAATAAAAATGACAGTTAGCCATGCAAAAAAAAAATCCGTTATACAGCTCAATCACTGGAATAATTAAAAAGTTGACAAAATGTTGAAATTAACCAAATGCTCTGTCCATGCATTGGCATCGAGTGTATGGTTCTACTTAGTGACTAGAAAGTGTATGTGTGACGCCCTGGCAAAACCAGGTAGTCACAGAGGTTGTACAAATCTCTCTGGTACAATACTCTACCCTCCTTGGCAGTCCAACACAAAACCCACACCCAGGTGCACAACACCATCCAGTAAAGCCTAGTCACCCCCCATGACAATAGGGACACACCATTGGGTGGGACCAGGTGGATGGGAGTGCCCACCCAGGGGTCCTGGAGTGTCAGGGGCAGGAACACAACAGTTAAGTTCTGACTGTTGACAGTGGAGGAGTGTGAGGTGACAGCAGAGTCAGGGGTTGGGGCCCCTGGACTACTGGACTAGGTGGCAGACGGCAAGCAGGACCACAGGCGATGGAGATCCGGTCGCGGGAGACCTAAAGTGGACCAGGCCAGGGTTGTAGCCCGCCGGTGCCGAAAACGGGAATCCGGTCCGGAGACCCTGCACAGACGGGGTGCCTGGACCCTAGGGCGAAGAAGGTTGCAAGCCCCTTGTCAATTGCCCAGCCGGGGACGAGGTTTCAGGCCATGTTTTACAGAAGCCCAGAGAGCGAAACAGAAGCCCAACGCGGGGGATAGGGTGTCTGCCAGAACCCACAGAGATCCCAAGGGTCAGATTTCTCGGGTCACAGCTCCCAACATAAACAGTGCCGGGAGTGGACTTCCCCATTCCAAGCGGAGTTGTCCCATTGAAAACACAAACACTGAGTGCAGGAGGAAGGGTCCCCTGTTTGCTACACCCGGGTATGGGACCCGAATACACACGCCGGAGGCGACCGGTCACTGGCAATTTGGTTTACCACTGGACTTTGTGTGCAATTCTTTGGAACTGTGAGTACACCAACCATCCCCGGTCAAACCCTGCACGTCATTCTCAGCAGTCATTGCTCCCATACACCCCTGGGCCCCGGGACTACACCTCCCCTACCCATGGAGGGGATTACAACCTGCTGCCCTGCTCCATCAGCCCCGGGCGTTCCATCACCAAGCAGCGGCGGTGCTACCAACTCTCACCGCAATCCACGACAGCGTCACTGACAAAGACTCTCTCCCCTGTAAATATTCCCCTTTCCTGCGGTTGTGAGGACGGACGGCTGTGCGAGCCCAGGTACGGCTACAACTCGAGTCGCAGTAACGAACCCAGATCCGAGCAGCCCCTGCAGCGGCCCGGCCCCCGTCCGCAACATATGTACATAAAAATATAGCTGGATACAGACAAAAAAGAAAGACTTACAGTACAGACCAAAAGTTGGACACACCTTCTCATTCAAAGAGTTTTCTTTATTTTCAGGACTCTGAAAATTGTAGATTCACATTGAAGGCATCAAAACTATGAATTAAAACATGTGGAATGAAATACTTAAAAAAGTGTGAAACAACTGAAAATATGTCTTATATTCTAGGTTCTTCAAAGTAGCCACCTTTTGGTTTCATTACTACTTTGCACAGTCTTGTCATTCTCTTGATGAACTTCAAGAGGTAGTCACCGGAAATGGTTTTCCAACAGTCTTGAAGGAGTTCCCAGAGATGCTTAGCACTTGTTGGTCCTTTTGCCTTAACTCTGCGGTCCAGCTCACCCAAAACCATCTCGATTGGGTTCAGGTCTGGTGACTGTGGAGGCCAGGTTATCTGGCGTGGCACCCCATCACTCTCCTTCTTAGTCAAATAGCCCTTACACAGCCTTGAGGTGTGTTTGGGGTCATTGCCCTGTTGAAAAATAAATTATGGTCCAACTAAACGCAAACCGGATGGAATAGCATGCCACTGCAAGATGTGTCCCGCCCCGCGGGCTCAGCCGGCTGCCGAGCCGCTCGGATCCGTGCTCGTCGGTGGGTGGCTCGAGCTCTCCACGGACCCGGGGGTCACGTCGCTCTGAAAGGGGGTTGGCGCTGCATGCAGGGACTTCGGTGGGGAATTCCACGGCCGGGGCCGCGGTGGTTTGTAGTGGATTTAAGTTCGTGACGCCACCCACGGGTTGTGGTGAATGGATGGACACCACCACTGCCGTTGACTAGGCCTCCAGGGGACGGTGTTGCGCAGCTTGGTGTTGACCCCCTCTGTGGATAGGGGAGTGATAGTCCCGGGGGTCTGAGGAACATGCTGAGGCAGGGGAGCGGGTGCGTGCTGGGTGCTGGTACGGCGCGGTGCGCGGCCCGAAGGCACTGGTGTACTCACTATGATACAACACACTGGAGTCTCTGGTAAACCAAACGGGATGATGAACAGTAAAAGAAAGAAAAAACATCCAGCTCTTCAGGCGAGGAAAGCCATGGTCTTTATTTCAGCATGCAGACAGCGAATGACATGACCAACACAGCACTGCGCGTTTCAGGTGAAACAATCACCCTTAATCATGAAGCTTTCCTCGCCTGAAGAGCTGGATGTTTTTTCTTTCTTTTACTTGCAATATTGGGCTGTGGCAGTGCCTGTCCGTGCTCCAGGGAGAAGCCAGGAGTGAGCTCTTACACAGTGAGCTGATATACACTAATTGGATGATGAACAGTGCCCGCAGCCGGCTGCAGTTTCCCCTTAATAGGTTGGTGGTTTCCGCCTTTCTCCTGCAACTCTTTAGTGTAGACGTTATGACTCCTATGCCTAAGCAACGGTAATCCGCTCCCCGGCTTACTGTGTGTCGGGAGAGCCCTGTTTGCTCGCAGATGCTGGCCCCTTGGGTCTCTATGCCTTGGCGGTGGCTTTACCCTAATTGTTGGGCTGTTGTCTTCAGTCGGGTCTTGTGTGGGAAAGGTCCTAAAGTCCAGTCCTCAATCAGTTGATTCGACTTAGCCTAGCGTTTCTGGGCCTCGTACTGGGTCTGAGTACCCCTCCTGGTGCTCCAGTTTCCAATCGGTTCCCCGGTTCGGTACTGGCGAGCCACCGCCCGACCCCGGTCCCTACGGTTCCACCGGCTGTAATCCCAGCTCCTGCAGGCAGCCACCACCGTCTGCCTCCTTGCCAGAGGTGACTGGGCTCCAACCCAGACACTTGGTAGACTATGGCAGGCCTGGTCACAGGTCTGCCCTTGAACTTGACTACTCCAGTCCACTGTCAAAGCTAATCTACTTAGAACTACTGTTTTTCCCACCTCCAGGCCTGTGAACTCCTCGGTGGGCGGAGCCAACTGCCTGGCTCCACCCCCCTGGTGTGGACATCAAACCTGGAGGGAGATGACAAGGGTTTTGAAGTTTGGCTGCTGTCACCTTTTTAGGGAGGGGGTGTGTGTGTGGGACTACCTGGGACGACCTGACTAGTCCAGGGCGTCACAGATGCAGTGGTAGCCATGCTGGTTCAGTATGCCTTCAATTTTGAAAAAATCCCCAACAGTGCCACCAGCAAAGCACCCCCACACCATCACACCTCCTCCTCATGCTTCACGGTGGCAACCAGGCATGTAGAGTCCATCCGTTCACCTTTTCTACAAAGACACAGTAGTTGGATCCAAAGATCTCAAATTTGGACTCATCAGACCAAAGCACATATTTCCACTAGTCTAATGTCCATTCCTTGTGTTCTTTAGCCCAAACAAGTCTCTTCTGCTTGTTGCCTGTCCTTAGCAGTGGTTTCCTAGCAGTTTTTTTTCCATGAAGGCTTGCTACACAAAGTCTCCTCTTAATAGTTGTTCTAGAGATGAGGTGTGTCCAAACTTTTGGTCTGTACTGTACATGTCAAAGCTTGCAACTAATAAAAAACTAAAAATATTCTACATTTTTTTTTAGGTGTTTTTCATATCAGAATGGCCATTCTCATACCTGCACCGTAGCCACGCCACAGCAACTTCATTGTACTGGGTCCTACCTTATATTACTATCTCTTTCATGGTTTAAAAATTTAAAAGTTATTCTTAGATTTTATTTTTATACTATATATATTTATCTATTTGTATATACATTTCATATATATACTTTTATATATATATATATATATATATATATATATATATACACACATATACATATTTTTACATACAATTTTATAGATTTTTAGATTTATCAAAGTCTGTTTGTTATTCCTCTTTACTTTATTATTTTCATCTTATTGGTTATTATTAATGTGATTAATTAATGCTGTGATTTTTGGTGTATCTATTATGTGTTTTTGCACTGTGAATGTGATTTTAATCTAGGTTTTATTTTTATCTTTATTTATATATGCAGATTTGTATGGTTAAATTCACCCACAATTCATCCAGAATTTAGTTGATTGATTAATAGATTGATTGACTGACATGAAGTGTATGTTTGTCTTAGGCCTCCGACACACATCCGTTAAAAACGTGCGTGTTTTGTCCGTTTCCGTATATACCAGAGACACGGACAAACGTGCACCAATGTTAATCTATGTTTGTGGTCAAACTTGCGTTTTTCATCATGTTCGTGTGTCCGTGATCCGTATGTGTTTCCGTTTTTCACGACAGCATGTCCGTTTCCTGCATG
This sequence comes from Anomaloglossus baeobatrachus, assembly GCF_048569485.1. NCBI lineage: Eukaryota > Metazoa > Chordata > Amphibia > Anura > Aromobatidae > Anomaloglossus > Anomaloglossus baeobatrachus. The sequence goes on along the minus strand of NC_134354.1, from coordinate 702,756,680 downwards.
GAACACGCACACACGGACACCATGAAAGTCAATGGTTTGGTGCACACAAGTACTTGACACGAATGCATCTCCATATGCTCCGTGTACGTTTTGTGCTTATTTGTAGCGATGTCGGTCATTCTTTCTTTTCCTGTGTATGTCGGTCAATCTCCCTCAGTCCGTCGGTCGGTCTCTCTCTGTGTGTCTGTCTCTCTCTCTGTCTTGTCTGTCCCTCTCTCTGTCTTGTCTGTCCCTCTCTCTGTCTGTCGGTCAGTCTCCCCCCTCTCTCAAACTTACCGATCCCCGATCACCGGTGCGGCGCTGCACGGCGTTCACACTGCTCCGGTGGCTTTTACTATTTTGAAAAAGCCAGCTGCTCATTAATCAATCTAGTATTCCCTGCTTTCCACGCCCACCGGTGCCTATGATTTATTGCAGTTAGACACGCCCACACGCTGAGTGACAGCTGTCTCACTGCAACCAATCACAGCCGCCGGTGGGCGGGTCTATAATGTGCAGTAAAAAAAATAAATAATTAATTTAAAAAAAAAGACGTGCGGTCCCCCCCCATCACACACACCAGCCAGGGTATAGTCACACAGCTGAAGGCTGGTATTCTCAGGATGGGGAGCTCTACATTATGGGGAGCCCCCCAGCCTAACAATATCAGCCAACAGCCGCCCAGAAATGCCGCATCCATTAGATGCGACAGTTCTGGAACTCTACCCGTCTCTTCCCGAATTGCCTTGGTGCGTTGGCAATCGGGGTAATAAGGAGTTAATGGCAGCAGCCCATAGCTGCCAATAAGTCCTAGATTAATCATTGCAGGCGTCTATGAGACTCCTCCAATGATTAACCTGTAATTTAAAGTTAATAAACACACACAACGAAAAATCCTTTATTTGCAATCATAAACACTAACAAATACCTTTGTTCACCACTTTATTAACCCCCAAAAACCCATCCATGTCCAGCGTAATCCACGGAGGTCCCACGTCGCTTCCAGCTCTGCTACATGAAGGTGACAGGAGCTGCAGAAGAACACCGCCGCTCCTGTCAGCTCCATGCAGCAACTGAGGTGAGTAGCGCGATCAGCGATGATGTCACTCAGGTTACTCGCGGCCACCGCTGGATCCTCCAACTGTGACAGCAAGTCGCCCGAGTGACAGCGATGAAGTCACAGGTGAGTTGCGGTCTCGGGTGGGTGACTCCAGCTGGCCGCGGGTAACCTGAGTGACAGCAGCGAAAATCGCGCTACTCACTTCAGTTACTCTGGGGATTAGCGGTCACTTGTGATTCCTTTACGGGTGACTGCTAATCAGTACGCGACACAGACAGAGCCGCGGTATGACAATGAAGTCAGGTGAAGGTCACCTGAGTTCATTCTCTACGTGCGACACTGTCTGCTGTCAGCGGGTATGTATCAATGACATTTTACATCACACACACGGACATTTTACACGGACAAAACACACTCACATGCCAGTTATGTATCTCACGCACACACGGATATTCCACACGCACACACGGCTAGCATACGCTGTTCACACGGATGCCACACGTACCATAAAAACGGACATAAAAATGGATCACGGACCTGAAAAACGGCCCGTATTACACGTGCGTGATTTTAACGGATGTGTGTCGGAGGCCTTACAATGACCTCTTACTTGTACTGGCACCTGATGAAGGAGGCAGACCACCTCTGAAACGCGTTGTGAATAAAACCAGTGATATCATAATTCATTCTTTTCAGTTTTTCAATAGAGCCAAGCACTGAGTGTGTGATCTGCCTGCGCCCTTTATCATACAAGTTTTGTTTTAGTTGGCACCATGGTTTAAAAATCCACATATATTTTGGAAAAGAGAGACCCACCATTCAAGGATAAAAACAACTGTGGCTAATGGGGGAGGTGGGCCTTGAAGCACAGTAAGTCAAATGGACATAATCCACACATATTATATACAGACTAAAAAGAAAGACTTATATGCCAAAGCTTGCACTAAAATACAAAAACAAAAACAAAAAAAATCCTAAATATTTCTTGAGGTGTTTTGCATATCAGAATGGCCATTCTCATATCTGCCCATTAGCCACATCACTGCAACTTCATTGTACTGGGTTCTACTTTATATTACTACCTCTTTCATGGTTTAAAAAACACATATATTTGGGAAAAGAGATACCCACCATTAAATGATAAAAACACCTGTGGCTAATGGGGAAGGAGTGCCTGGAAGCACGGTCAGTCAAGTGGACATAATCCACACACATTATAAAAAAGAAAAACTTACATGCCTAAGCTTGCGACTAAAAATAAAAAATTTTAAATATTTTTTTAGGTGTTTTGCATATTAGAATGGCCATTCTCATACCTGCCCAGTAGCCATTTTACGTCAATATTGCTCAATGTCAGTTCGGACTGGCACACCAGTGAAGCCCATGGAGGGCCCCAGATTCATAAGCAGGCCCTCACCTCTCAATATCCCCACAGAAAGGAGCTACAGGCCTGGATTGTATAATTATGAGGGCAATGTTGCCTATGTATACAGGGGAGAAATGACGAGGGCAGTCTGTCCATGGCCTGATGCTCCAGGGAGGCCCATTGACAGACCGTCCACATTCTATTCCACGTTTGCCAGGAAGAAAGCATTCCTGCAGCTCCGTTTCTTGCAATAGACGATAGCATGGTGCTCTCTCTTTGATGTAAGCGGCACAATGATGTAATTGTTCTATCTAGATCATCTAGCAGTACCCAGCCACAAGAGGCCAATACCACTTAGGGAAGTGTCACCACAGTGGATCATCTTGAGATAAAATAACGAATACTGTCAGCTCCCCTCTTCACCCCTGTGGATCAGCCTCTCACTTTAGCATGGAAGGAGCCCTGTCTGTGTTGCATATCCACGGTGCAGGAAAAGGAAAAGGAATCCAGGGATATAGGAAAAGCTTGTGGCAATGACATATAAAAGCTGGCTTTATTGTATCAAAAAAGTTGATAAAAACACAGAACAGACAAAACTATGTACATGTACAAGGCACAGATGAGAGTCATTCCACCACGAAAAACTGACGCGTTTCAGCCTTTAGGCTTAATTTATGTCTAACACCCTGCGTCTGAAGGGTCCCAGTACCAACAACTGCTCCACTACCTTACCTCTCTGCTTGCTGACATGTTATAATAATTTTGCATTTACAGAAAACTATGGGTACCTAGTGTCAGTTCCTGGCTCTTGAGCAACCCTGTTTAAAACAGTTACATTATCAAATGCTCTTTTAAGAGAGCCTAAATTTGGTGGTTCCAAAGTTCCCCCCAGACACTCCCAGCCCAGGAATGTTGGCCTTAGAGCAGTTAGCCTCGTCTTCATCACCAAATAGCACACAAAAGGGAAACCCATGAGACTCAGGCTGCAACACGGTTTCCATAGAGATGCTCTGGTTGTTCTGAGTAACCCAGCAATTCCCTTTTCCCCAAAAGTCCAAAAAACAAGGCAAAGTCCTGCCCTATTATAACAGGGTGTAAAACATTCTTGACTACGCCAACCTCATGGGACTTAGGCTGCTTTCACACTACGTTTTTTTAACATGCATCATGAACGTTTTTTTGCTGTAAAAGCGGATCCTGCTTTTACAGCAAAAAAACGCATGCAAACGCATGTGTTATTTTGCAGGATCCTGTTATTTTAAGTTTATGGGTGGGCATTGGAGTCATGTGATCGGGAGTCAGTGGAATTGAACGTGATAGACTGGGAACCTGCTTCTGACAGCTGCAGAGGCTCGTAACTAAGGTAAACATCGGGTAACTTGCTTGGATACCCGATATTTACGCTGGTTACGAGCATCCGCAGGTGCTAGGAGCTGGGCTCCCTGCTCCCTGCACACGTAACCAACGTAAACATCGGGTAACTAAGAGAAGCGCTTTGCTTGGTTACCCGATATTTATCTTGGTTACGAGTGTTCGCAGCTCTCAGGCGGGAGAGAGGGAGGAGAGAGAGACAGGGGGAGAGAGAGACAGAGAGGGAGGGGGCGAGAGACAGAGAGGGAGGGGGCGAGAGGGAGGCGGAGAGAGACAGAGAGGGAGCGGGAGAGAGGGACTGATCACCCAAAGCTGGTTTCTGGGCATGCTCAGTAGAGCAAGCAGGATCCTGTCTATCAGCATGCCAGCGTTCACATGTGTTTGCGTGCAGTATAGTCAGGATCCAGCAATTTGCAGTATTTGGACGCAGCTCAAAAACGCTACAAGTAGCGTTTTTGAAAAATGTTAAAAAACTGCAACTTGCTGGATTCTCAATATAACACATGCAAACGCATGTGAACGCATGTTAACGCGAGTCCATTGCAAATGCATTGAAATGAAAACGCATTTGCACTGGATCCGTTTTTTGCATTAAAAACGTTCATGATGGATGTTAAAAAAACGTAGTGTGAAAGCAGCCTTAGTGACAGTTTGTCTTTATGTCCACCTGAGCCACAGGGTAGTCTTTAGCGTCCCCATGGGTACAGAAGATGCCAAACATCTTTCCAGAAATGAGCTGTTGAGGAAATGTGGCACATATTAGAGTCCAACAGACCAGTAATTGGCACCTTGTTCACTGACTTGGGACATGTCTGTGGATTGCACTCAGCATATTTATACGCAGATTTGAGCAAACCCTTAGCAATTTCACAGCTTTCCAAACCTTATATGGTTAAAGGAAGTTAAAAAAGATGGAACCCATGCACAGCAAGTCGATATGACATTGCTGTGCATATGTTCATTATTTTTAAAGTTTGAGCACTAATTCAGACACATTTTCCTTAAAAGATGTGTGCATATACCTTTATACCTGAGGAAACTGGGTTAATTACTTTGAAAATTTAAGTCAGAATGATTGCATAATCTATTTTGAAAGGTTCCCTGTCTAATCTAATATATAAAGCTGAGTGTACACAGTATGTGTTTATGTATATCTGCTAAAGGAATCTGCCCCGTCGCATTTACAATCACGAAATTTTGAACAGATACCCCATGTGACTCAGGGAACATCATAGACTATATTTTGAAGAGAAATTTTACCCTCGCACTTTACAGTTATTCGCCCCCCTTCCAAAAAAAACATGCTTACTTACTGTTTGGGTGAGGTAATATATTGGATGTTTTGACAGTTAGCCTGGATATTTATCAGGTGGCCTATAGCAACCAATCACAGCTCTGCTTCTATTTTGCTACAGGTCATTAATAGGAGGTGTGATTGGTTGCTATAGGCAATGAAGGACATTCTTAGAATGAGAAGCTTATGTGTTAGTTAATATGATTTTGTTAGTGGGAGTGAAGAAGGACGGGGGAGTGAGAGTGGGAGAGAGGGAGGGAGAGAGAGGGAGAGAGAGTGGGAGAGAGAGGGAGAATGGGAGAGAGAGGGAGAATAGGAGAGTGTTGGAGAGAGAGAGAGGGAGGACGGTAGAGTGGGAGAGAGAGGGTCAAGAGAAAGATTGGGAGAAAGGGAGAATGTGACAGAGGGAGGGAGGAAGAATGGGAAAGAGAGAGGGAGAGTGGCAGAGAGGGAGAGAGAGAGAGAGAGAGAGACTTAGTTACTGTTGAAGGCAACATCGGGTACTATAGCTAGTAAGAAAATAAACTGTTGCCAGACTCTGGATTTTAGAATTATATAGCCAATCTAACATGAATATTTAGGCGGGCTTTGCACGTTGCAACATCGGTAACAATGTGTTACCGATGCTGCAGCGATAGTCCCGCCCCCGTCGCACGTTCGATATATAGTGAAAGCTGCCGTAGCGATTATTATCGCTACGGCAGCTTTACAAGCACATACCTGCCGTGCGACGTCCCTCTGGCCGGCGACCCGCCTCCTTCCTTAGGGGGCGGGTCGTGGGGCGTCACAGTGACGTCACACGGCAGGCGGCCAATTGAAGTGGAGGGGCGGAGATGAGCAGGATGTAAACATCCCGCCCACCTCCGTCCTTCTCATTGCAGCCGGGAGGCAGGTAAGGTGAAGTTCCTCGCTCCTGCGGCTTCACACACAGCGATGTGTGCGGCCGCAGGAACGAGGAACTACATCGTACCTGTTGCTCCCCCGGCATTATGGAAATGTCGGAGGCTGCAGCGATGATACAATAACGACGCTTTTGCGGTCGTTCATCGTATCATCTAGGATTTACACACTACGACATCGCAAGTGACGCCGGATGTGCGTCACTTTCGATTTGACCCCACCGACATCGCACCTGCGATGTCGTAGTGTGCAAAGCCGCCCTTACAGCAAGTATCTCATCCGCTTTGAGTGTAAAATCTATTTAATAATGTATGCCGTTTATAACATCTGGTGATAAATCTGCTTTAAGCTCACTGCAAACAGTTTTATCATTTAGCTTTAGTAAGTAAGCTTCTCAGCTCCCCCGGTGGTGGCTGTAGAAAAGCAGTGCATTGTGAACAGCTATAAAAACTATGAGTTAATTGTCACTATCACTTTTAATTGTCATAGGTTTCGTTATGATGGCCATGAAAGCTATACAATTAAATAAAATTTAAGTTTTATTCATTATTCAAACTCTTATTCATTTATTTTTTCACATTAAGCAATGCATGAAAATGACAAAGTAAGAACATGAGAAAAATCAGGCTTTCCAATAAAGCCGCTACAGCTGTGCAATAGTATATCGGTTATATAAATCTAGAAAGAAAGTGTAACTGTATTAACATTTCCCTTAGAATATAATGGTTGTCAATAAAAAAAAGAAAACCTATTAACTTTTCAGAACTTCAAAAATTTGGTAGTTCATATTGAAAGCTAAAAAATTTGATATGACCATCATGTGACTTGTATCAAACACTTTTGTAAGTCTATTAACATTTGTAATTATCCTGATAGTGGGTGTAGCGTGGTTGTTAATTTAATTGGCCTGATTAGATAATTTGATAACTGCAATTTACAAGTAACTTTAAATGGATAGCAAAGTAAATCTTAATGAGCTTTATACAAACCCAAGGAAAGTGGTGAGAAAAGAAAGCTGGGAGCCAGACACTTAAGCAGAACATCTGGACAGGCATTGCTCCAAATTTAACTAATATACACTGCCCTGAACCTAAAGCTGTCTAATAACATTACAGTACGGCGTAACAGGTTTCCATTGGGTTTTCTTCCTTCAAGGTTAGGTTAGGATCCCTTTCCAATGCATTCAATGAAAAGAAGTCTTCTTCAACAGTGAAATCAAAGTTGGACCTTTATCACATTTCCTTCTTGTAGTTGGCATGAGCGGCCGAAATGTATCCAACAGGAGGTTAGGATTGGCAAAAAAAGTGCCAAGATGACAGAATAGAAAAACAAAATAAAGCGGCTTCATGTTAAGATTTGGAAGCCGTTCTTATAACTGGTTTAAAGATTTATGAAAAAAAAGTCACTAAAAAAAGTGATTCATATATTGAAAGATCCAGCTGAGAAAACGGCAGAGAGCAGTATCGCTTTCCTGTGTAGTGTTTTGGGGAGATAGCCAGGTTCACTTAAATTTGAGTTACTGTACTGTTGGCTTCGCTATCTAGCCTGTACTTAGTGCTGGATAGTAATTCAATCTCCTATGCCCTTGGAATATAGGAAAGCTAGATGCAAAATCTTGACTACAGTTCTTTTGTATGGAACAGAATACAGTGAAAAGTGCTGTTTTACTATATTAAATCATGTCTAATAAAACGGCACATTTATATATGTTATTTATTGCATGTAAAGCCTCTACAAGAATGTATAGCATAATTATATCGTTGTAAAAGTTCTCCTTGGTGAGACAAAGGTTTATGCATGAAGTTGTAGCTTGGCATCGTCTACAGAAATACATCGTATACATGGTGTTATAGACTAAGCAAAAATGATTACAATCACCATTCAAGTTCTAAACTATGTTGGTTATTTAAAGGGTATGAGGGGCAATTACTGTATATCTCATTCTGTGGATTTAGGTTTATAGATCTTGACAAAATAAACCATTTATCAAAATATCATTTCTTTTTAATTTTGACCCATTATTTCACTTTTCCAAATAGATCTCTTTCTAAGTGTAAAGCTGATCGCCAAGGAAGAAGCCGCTGACCCTACCACAGAAAAGGATATCATTTTTTTTTAAAAAAAATCTTACAGAAAAAAAGGCAGCTTTCCTTACCAACACCCGATCACAATACCGAAAAACTACAAGATGCAGCAGACCTGTCACAATTCCTCTATGCAGAGCATCTTGCAGGCTAGGAGATGCTCTGCGGTGCTTTCCCGGACTACTGACCTGGCAGTGACACGATTAGTCTGTGCAGAGCATCTTGCCTTATGAGATGCTCTGCTGCACTTTCTTGAGCTACTGAGCTGGCAGCTTAATTGACAGCACAGGATTGCATGTTAGTTCTGGGAAATGGTGATAACACAGGTGTTCAACCTTCCTGGTAATTGCTCAGGCTTCTTTACTGAGCATGCACGCCCAGAACCTTGCCAGTCATACTTTCTGGTTGTGCAGATGTGCTGTTGGCTTGTGTCTCTGCTAGTGTTCTGAACTTTGTTTCCTGACCCTGGACTGATTTTTAACTCCTTTCTGCCTTTTCCCTATTCCTGTTGTGACCTCCTGCCTTTTGACCTTGGACCGTTACCTGACCACATCTCTGTTTTTCCTTGAACCTATTATGTGCTGTCCTGAAATTCTGACCCTCGGATCGTGAATGGACTATGCTGTTGTTTACTCCATGTGATGATACGTGTCCTCCTGTTACCAGAACCTGGCATTCCTGACTAATCTTCCGTCTATTTTATCCGTAATTAGTGACTAGCATCACAGGAGCCCTATGAAAAAGCAGAGGCAGCACAAGTGTAAAATTCTCATGAAATTCTCATTCTCACTCACAACGAACCATTCATGGAGGAGGTGGTTGACTAGTCTTATAAATGCACACAGATGCAGTTTATATAGGACACCAGTCACACAGATACCTGTGATGCATAGTGTCTGGTTTTTAGCTTACTAATGATGCCCATATTATTAGTTCAGGCAGGCTGCCCAGCACTATATAAATGTACCCAAAAGGACACACACCCCAATTTACTCAGCCAAACACTAAAAGGCCCAGCTGCATCCTGCATAAAAATGGAAAACTGTGCAATAAAAAGATTAAAAAGATATATAAAATACATGAAGTATTGGTCAACAAGTAACTTGCCCAAAAATAATTTATTTCCAATTTTGCCCCTCTCCTAAAATGGTCTGCGCTGCTAGAAGATCCCACTTTACTCTCTCCATTGCCCAGCATAATACTGTCATATAATAATAAGATGTGACTGTTCTTTGTATCTCTACTCCTACTATGTCATTGGCATGGCTGAAGTATAATGAGGGGCAGGGGCTCCTATGCTGTCCCTCACACTTTGGGAACCTAGGCTATACGTCACCTCAAGGTTACTCCTGATGGTGGAGATGCCTGAGTCCCGTATCTGGCTACTGTCCTGATCAGATCTAGTCTGATAGACCACCTCCCACCATGGAAGGAAGGGTCAGAAGTGAGATGGAAACATAGATAAAGACAAACAAGGTAAAACCAAAACTCTGACACACTGAACACACAGGAATAGACAATGAGAGACTCAAGAAAAGCAAGAGCAGAAAGGTAGCTACAAAAGGCAACAAGGGCTAGCTCCACAACTACACTCAACAACAAGTACCACAATCACCAGACAGCTGGTCTGGCAAGGTGTTGTGATGCAGACTAAGATAAACTATAGATGGCATGGAAGGAAGGAAACAAAGAATAAAAGCAGACATACCACACAAGGAATGATACACTAGAAAAATAAGGGTCATCATGATTATATTGATGTAGTATATTATAATAATAGACTGACTGCATCCTATACTGTATGAAATAATGCCATCACATTTTTTATAAATTGTTACAGTCAACATAGGTCAGATGGAGCTGTGGAAAGCTAGCCTAAAGGGTACTTTACACGTTGCGATATCGTTACCGATATCGTTAGCGAGAGTACCCGCCCCCGTCGGTTGTGCGTCATGGGCAAATCGCTGCCCGTGGTGCACAACATCGCTTACACCCGTCACACGGACTTACCTTCCCTGCGACGTCGCTGTTGCCGGCGATCCGCCTCATTTCTAAGGGGGCGGTTCGTGCGGTGTCACAGCGACGTCACACGGCAGCCGTCCAATAGCAGAGAAGGAGCGGAGATGAGCATCCGGAACATGCCACCCACCTCCTTTCTTCCTCATTGCCGGTGGACGGCAGGTAAGGAGATGTTCCTCGCTCCTGCGGTGTCACACATAGCGGTGTGTGCTGCCGCAGGAACGAGGAACAACATCGTTACTTACCAGACAACGATTTTTCATAAATAAACGACCTCTCTCAGACAAACGATTTTTGCCTCTTTTGCTATCGTTTAAGGTCGCTCCAGCCTGTCACACGCTGTGATGTTGCTAACGACGCCAGATGTGCATCACAAACACCGTGACCCCAAAGATATATTGTTAGCGATGTCGCAGCGTGTAAATGGCCCTTAAGTGTCTAAAAAGGCCCAGACTTTGTAAAAAAAAAAAAAAAGTGTGCCAATACTGATATAATATATAATACCAAACAGGTGTAAACAATGAGCGGAGCTGACCCATGCTTGTGTTCATAAGAAATACAGGGACCCTGGTTTGCAGCTGAAGTTTGTCTACACATAGCAGATGTCCAATGCAAGGATCTGCCAGGCTCTCCACAATGTATGAACTGCTAATAAATAATAAAATAACAAATGGCAGGTTTCTTTCCATGCCCCCGCATCCAATAACATGTGTTTGAGATCTATTTTGCACATGTATTAAAGATCTCTTAATGATCTCCTATAAAATGCATTAATAGGAAATGTACCCACACTATGTAACTAATTGGACTCCCTGGTCAACGACCTTTGGCATCAAGTGACATTACCAATATAATGATGTAACGTGAATCCAGTTTTATGTGTTGTGCTCAGGTTGACGTGAGGAGCGTTCTGCCAATCTTATAATTAGAATCCCAGATTTGAGGATTTAATACAAAGCTTGTGGCGAGAGTTTGGCAAACGGTCTGTAAGGCCAGATGGAAATTAGTGTTTATTTATATCTGAAGATATATTTAATCTGAGGAGAAGTAAAATGGTAAACCATTTACAATAAACCCAGCTTTGGTCGGCTTCTTGTAGAACTGTAAGTTGTAAGAATAAAGTGTTGTCTTCTTCATAGGAGAGGATTTAAGGCTCTGATGTATGGTGAAAGTTTATATCCACTATAGGGTGCTTTACATGCTATGACATCGCTAACGGAATATCGTCGGGGTCACGTCTTTAGTGACGCACATCCGGCGCCGTTAGCGACATCGCAGCGTGTGACACCAAGGAGCGACGATGAAAGATCGCAAAAAACGGCAAAAATCGTTGATTGTTGACTTGTTGCTCCTTTCCATAATATCGTTGCTACTGCAGGTATGATGTTGTTCGCCATTCCTGCGGCACCACACATCGCTATGTGTGACATCGTAGGAACGACAAACATCTTCTTACCTGCGTCCACCGGCAATGAGGAAGGAAGGAGGTGGGCGGCATGTTCCGGCCGCTCATCTCCTCCCCTCCTTTGCTATTGGGCGGCCGCTTAGTGACGCCGCAGTGATGTTGATATGACGCCGAACGCACCTCCCCCTTGAAGGAGGGATTGTTCGGCGGTCACAGCGACGTCGCTGACAAGGTATGTGCGTGTGACGCTGCTGTAGTGATAATGTTCGCTACTGCAGCGATCACCAAATGTCGCACGAACGATGGGGGCGGGTGCTATCGCTAGCGATGTTGCAGCGTGTAAAGTACCCTTATGTGTTATAAGTGTAAAAACTCACCTTGTGGAGCTGTGACCAGGCAAAAGTGTCAGGGTTTCATGGGAGATGATGTGGGAATTGTTACAGTATGAGGGTCCAGTATAGAACCTTACATCTAGTGCAGCCTCCTAGGGGGTGGTACATGGCATCATACAGTATATTACATTTGCCCATACCATACAACATTGATTCCCCCTTGTATTTTTGTGATCACAACAGAAAGAGAAACATTTAAGATGCGTTATATCCTGATTTTACTTAGTGCCATGTGCACAGATCTTGCATTTGGCACACTATGGGGCATATTTATCAATACTTTCTAACTTTCTGATAATGTAAACTGAAACAAGGAAAATGCAAACTGCACCAAATTTATCACAGTGGCTTTTGCTGTTTGCTAAACTTGATGCATCTTTTGTCACAGTTCTCTCTCTGCACCGCACACAAAAGGTCCGCTTCAGAGCGCAGTTGAAAAGTACCGTTCTAAAGCGCCTGGTGCCTGCAGAATTCGTGCGCTCTGCATGCATGCAAAGCAGACGAAAGAAGGAACATGTCACTTCTTAGAACGCACGCTTCGGGCAGCAGCCGAACCGCTGCGTTCTAATACGCCATGTGCGCACGTCTCATGCACAATCTTCATAGATTGTGCTGGGGACGCAGGACGCATGCAGTTACGCTGCAGTGCAGAACGCAGCGTAACTGCATGCAATACACACACGTGCGCACATACCCTAAGAGTTTAGTGACAGATGTTGGGTCTGAGTCTCACTTTCCCCTGTGAGACTCTGCTGTTTAAATGGGTTTTATTTTCCTTTGACAGTTGTAGGGTTAATGGCAGTATTCCTTGCCAGTAAGCAGGCCTAGTATCAGCTCAGGTGTTTCTGGTCTGAACCACGCACAGTCCCTTTATATACCCTATACTACCAGCATGCTGGTTATTCTTGATTCATTTGGATGCTGGTCTTGGAGGTGGAAGGAGCTGCAGAAACCCTCTGCTGAAGTTGCTGGTGTGGCTGCAGTCTTGGTTCTGACTGCAGCAGTCTGTTGTGGTGTTTTCTGCCTGTCTGTCTTCCTTTCCCGGTGTGTTGTTTCAGTGCAGCGGTGAGGCTAGCGTCATTCACCTGCCCACTCCCTAGCCAGGGACTTCATAGGGTCGCCTCCTGCTTCAGGTTCCGGCTCGGCGACAGGTGAGAAACCTGTATAGGGACTGGCTAGGAGTGCAGGGTACAGCGGCAAGTAAGTGCGAAGGTGTCCCTTTTCCCTCTCACTAGCGCTAAGGACCACCATTGTTAAAGTGTCCCTGGTGTACCCCTTGTTTGTCTTGGTGTTACCCCTGATTTGTTGTGTATTTGGCCTCACACCGGAGCTCCCCTAGTCCGCACGTGACATCTTTAGATGCTGTTCCCGCATGATCATTGTCGAGAGCTCGGCGTAAGTTATAGCTGGGCTCTGACTTTCACAGCCCCTCGCTGCCCCTGGCTATGTAACCCCATAAATGCTGCGATCATTAGTGATCACAGAACTTTAGAGGCTAGGGAGGGAGTGTGCTCCCTCTCCCACCTGATCGGGACCTCCGTGCAGTGATTACTGTGTCTCATTCATTGCCAAGGTTAAATATTGACCTCCAGGTTGCCAACTACAGTGGTCGGTTAGACCATGCCAAAAGCATTGTTTAAAAAGTGTTCTGTCAGCGTCAAATGTACTACAATGTATGCGCATTGCAATGCATTGCACCAGTAATTAGAGTAATAAAAGTTAAAGTCCCATATAGGGACTAAATTTAAAGTTTTAAGTAAAAAAATAGGACAAATATTTTTAAAAATCAAATAAACACCCCCCCACCGAAAAGTACACATATTTGGTATTGCCGCGTCGAGAACAAACCAATCAATAAAACTGTCACACTATTTAACCCCTTCAGTGAACAACATAAAAACTTGCCAAAAAAATGATCCTTTTTCATCGTAGTGCCAAAAACAGCAGTCAAATGTACATAAAAATGGTATCACTGAAAACATAATTTTGTCCTTCAAAAAAGAAGCTGCCATACAGCTCTTTCAGTGGAGAAATAAAAAAGCTATAGCTCTCAGAATACAGTAATGCAAAAACAATTACTTTTTCTATAAAATAGTTTTCATTGTGTAAAAGCAACAAAACATTAAATTATTAAAAATGTGGTATCAACCGTACTGACCCAAAGAATAAAGATGTCTTAACACTTTTACCAAACAGTGAACGACATAAAAGAGAAGAAAAACAATTCCTGAATTGCTGATTTTTGTTAATTCTGCCTCCAAAAATCAAAATAGAAAGCAATCAAAAAATGTTATATGCCCCAAAATAGTACCAATAGAAACCGCAACTAGTCCCCCAAAAAAGAAGCACTCACAAGATTCTGTACGCAGGAATAAAGAAAAATTACATTTCTCAAAGTATGGCAATGTAAAAATTAGGCAAACATAAAAAGAACAATAAAAATCTGATATCGCTGCAATTGCACCGACCCGAATAATAAAGCCATCATTTATACTGCACGGTGATTGGTGTGAAAAAAAACCCAAACTAATTCTTGACCAGCTGTTGATTTCTTTATTCTGCCTCCCAAAGATCGTAGTAAGGCTCACATTTATCTTGCACTCTACATTGAGCGCATATACTGGGGTTTACATGAAAATCTCTGAAACACGTGATAGTGAATGGGTTTCATCTGATTCATGTAATTTGGAGTGTTAGGTGAAACTCCGAAATAAGTGGTCACTGAAGAGCAAAGAATAATATATGTAGTCCAAAAAGTTGTGTAAAATTTTCCCAACAAAAGCTTCAACCCAATATGCAAGAAAAGTAAGTAATCAGATTTATCATCTATCAATGGAAATATAGCAGGTTTCCACATTAATGATAACACAAAGGCTCTGAAAAATAGCTGTGGCCCCTTGACCCCAAAAAGGAGTCCACCAAAATCTGCGCTCCCAAATCCAAAGGCCCCTCTCCTTTCTGAGCCCCAGAGTGTGCAAATACCACATGCAGTATCTACATGTTTGTAATTTCTGTAGTGATGAGCGTCCGCTTAATTTACAGGTTGCATGTCTCCAGTAGTATAAGATGGGCACAATTATGGGTATTAGAATGTACTGTACACTATGATGTATGGCCACTAAAATAGAAATTTTTTCAATTTTAACTTAGCAACATCCACTGCTGCTAGTTTCAGGAAAACACTCATGGAGTCAAGATTTTCTCTACACCTGTAGATAAATTCCCAGAGGGGTGTAATTTCCAAAATAGCGTCACTTGAGGTGGGATTCTGCTCTCCTAAAGGGGGCTTTACACGCTACGATATCGTTATTGTTTTATCATCGGGGTAACGTCGTTAGTGACCCACATCCGGCGTCATTAACGATATCACAGCGTGTGACACTTATGTGCGACCTGAAACGATCGCAAAAGCGGCCAAAATTGTTTGCCGCCGAGAGGTCGTCCTAAAACAAAAAAATCATTTACCTCTCATTAGCGATGTTGTTCCTCGTTCCTGCGGCAGCACACATCGCTGTGTGTGACACCGCAGGAGCGAGAAACATCTCCTTACCTGCCTCTACCGGCTATGCGGAAGAAAGGAGGTGGGCGGGATGTTTACATCCCGCTCATCTCCGCCCCTCCGCTTCTATTTGATGTCGCTGTGACGCCGAACGACCAGCCCCCTTAGAAAGGAGGCGTATCGCCGGCCAGAGCGACGTCGCAGGGCAGGTAAGCCGTGTGATGGGGGTGCGCGATGTTGTGTGCGACGGGCAGCAATATGCCCGTGTCGCACAAATGATGGGGGCGGATACGCACGCTAGTGATATCGGTACCGATATCGCTAATGTGTAAAGCCCCCTTAACTCTTGGAAGCACTGTATATGGAGTATGCAAACTTTTCTAGGATTTGTTCTCCAAGAATCAAATAGCACTCCATCCCTCCCGAGTCTCGCTTTGTAACCAAGCAGTACTGTGCAGCCTACATATGTGGTATTGCTAAATGGAGCAGAAAGTATGATAAATTTTGGTGCCATTTTTACCTATTTTCCCATGTAAAAATTTAAAATCTGAGGCTAAAAACATTTTTGTAGTAAAAATGTAAATGCTTTTTTTTTCCATTGCCCAATGGTATAAATCTCATGGTGTCAATAAGATCACTGCACCCTTAGATGAATTGATTGAAACATGTTGTTTGTAAAATGGGGTCACTTATGGAGGTCCTGCAGTTCTGATATCTCAGGGGCTCTTCCTGTGGATCACGGCACGCGTAAACCATAACAGCAAACTCTGCACCATAATATGGTGCTCCTTCCCTTCTTTGATTTCCACTGTGCCTGATAGGTATTTCTTGATTATATGTACGGTATTAGCGCACTCACTCATGGGCGTACCCAGCAAGGGGCAGGGGGGCAGCTGCTGCCCCCCCAGAAGCAGGGGCACACACCTATTATGACCTGTCTCTGTCACGTAGCGGGTGCGTCAGGCAGCGAGGGTGGTGAGGAGAGGATAGGGCAGCATGGTGCATCGGCACCTGCCACCCACTAGTACCGCAGGGCAGGCTGAATGCTGCTCCCACAGCCGCTCCTAGTAGGAGCTGTAAAATCCCATCCTCAGTGCCTGCTGGCCACTCTGCACTACACATCAGCACAGTGGGGACTGGACTGGAGTGATGACATTGAGATCATCACTCTGCACCCCATTGTGTCGAGTCCTGCAGTGCAGAGTGGCCGGCACAGTCACAAGCTGGGGAGACTGCTAGGAGGCTGAGCTGCTGCCACAAGTAAAAAAAAAATGTAAATATTAAATCAGACAGTCTGGGGGTCTGGGGAGCTGTTGTATATGATGGGGGGGCTTTATATGGGAGCCCTAATTGGAACCCATTGTGAACATTCTACAAGGTAAAAATATGGATTTGATTATGGTGAGGAAACATATTATCCAAATCCTTGATGTCATAAAGAAGGATCGACAAGAAATTCACCATGTTTCTGACGAATTACTTAAAAAAACACATGATATCGCAAAGAAAGTTGGGGTTGAGTTATCAGTACCACGAATCGGTCAAAAGCAAATGCACATAACTAATGCACCATCTGAGACTGCGATTGATTACTGGAGACGGTCGTTGATCATCCTTTATCTTGACTCCCTAACTTTATCTTTGAATGTTAGATTCTCAGACGAAAATACACCTGCTTTTGCCTTATCCTATCTTCAGCCTTCATACATGTTAAAAATGGCTTCAAAAGATTTGGAAAAAAATGCAAAGTCTTTCATGGAGTTTTATGGGTTGGGTGATATCTCTGCAGAATTAGATATGTGGTATAATCTGTGGAAAAAGAAAGATTTAGCAGGAGACAAATTAAAGGACATTGAAGTGGTTGCACTTTTGGAGGAGGCTAATATTTTTTTCCCTGCAACAAGGCACGCACTCCTCATTTTAAGTGCTTTCCCATCCACCACAGCTACTGTTGAACGATCTTTTAGTAACCTTCGAAGGGTAAAGACCTGGCTCAGAAGTACAAAGGGAGAGGACAGACTGACTGGGTTATGCTTGATGAGCGTCCATCGTAAATTCTTCAAGGAAAATAGGGACTGGATTGAAACAAAAGTTTTGAACAAGTTTTCTTCAAACCCAAGAATAATTATATTAGTATAAGACATGTAATCAGAATAAAAATCTAAATTTATTTGCAAGCAAATAATTGTAATAACTATTAAAGCACTGCTAGAATTACATTTAATTCTCTTAAAATTTTCGTTTCATTCACCTTTTCCGTTCTAATATTTTACAACCTGAACGACCATGGCTTGCCCCCCCCCCCCTAGTTTTTATCCTGGGTACACCCGTGCACTCAATAGCGAATACACAACAAACTGTGAGGTCCATTTTTTTCTATTAGCCCTTATAAAATTTTAAAACGTGGAGTTTTACACTGATGAACAAAAGGGTAACAATGTTTTGAACTTTTTTACTTTCAGGCTCCATATTCCATGAACAACTACAGGTTGGAGCATGAAACTACCTTCACTTTATAGATAATCATCTTGGCTATCTTGTACATAAATTTCACTTGCAACTATATAGCACATGATTAGTTACTCAGATTCTTGTCACGTCACTGTATTGTTAATGTTTTCCTACAGGTGCTTCAAAAATCTTTTTATTCCTGTATACTACAAATTACAACCTGTTCTAACATTTCCTAATAGCTCAGTGTGTTATTTGGTTTATTCCCAAACAAAAGGTCACTGGTTCAAATTGAGGAGCACCATGAAGATTTCCAAAGAAAAGAGAAACAGCATTATCCAGCTCATGAATAGTAGTCTCATGGCCAAGAAAAATTGCCAAACTGCATCATGTGAGTGTCATGACATTTGGAAGAATACAAAATGAAGTTGCTCCATCCATACAAAAGCCAAGAGGTGGACGTCCAGGCAAAATATCGGAGTCAACAAGTTGGCTTATCACAAGGTCTATCAGTTCTGGTGTGACAAACACAGCAGTGGAGGTGGCTCGTATGCTTCATAATAGTGAGATCACAAATGTCCACGCATATTACATAAATCTGTAATGGTGACCTGAAAAGAGGTAAAGAAGCCTCAACTTCAATATTGTCATAAGAAGCGTCAGTTCGGATTTTCAAAAAAGTATGAAAAGTAAACAGTAGAAGATAGGAAATGGGTGAATGGAGCAATGAGACTAAAGTCAATAGAATAGGCTCTTATGGGTGCAAATGGATCTGGAAGAAACAAAGGAAAAATGGGCTAACGGAGCGAGAAATTGAAGGAACTGTCAAGTTTAGGGGAGGAAGCCTGATACGGACTTGTTTCACAGCCAAAGGCATTGGATACTTGACCAGAAAAGATGGGGCCCTTAACGCTGAGCTATATGTTGGTATCCTACAAGACAAATTGCTTCATAGACTTGAGTATTATGGGTATGAAAAGGACAATAACCCGAAGCATATGTTGAGATTGGCAAATAAATGGTTCAATGACAATGAATTACAGGTGCTGGATTGCCCCCCAGTGTCCGCAGACCTCAACCCATACACTTGTGGGTAGAGTTAAAGAAAAAGCTGTATATATACCTGAGCGATTCGAGCAGTATGTACCAACATTCGTAATGTGTAGAAGACAGCAAAGATCAGATTTTGGTCAAAAAACACTTGAATCTGATAAAGAGCATGCCCAGAAGCATTGCTGAAAGCTAAAGATGGATTTGCAAAATACTAACAAAGGAATAACAATTTTAACTTTAGCTTTTTAGGACCAAAACAGTGACAATGGAGTAATAGGACAAAAATTATATAAATAATTGGATGTCAACTTTATGTATGAGATAGCCAAGATGTCTATAAAATAAAGGTATTCTCATGCTAAAAGCTGTAGTGGATGATGAGATATGGAGCCTGAAAGTCAAAAGTTCAAAACATTGTTAAACTTTTGCTCCTCACTGTAACAACATTTTAGTGGTAAAATTATAATTATTTTTTCTTCACCACGCATTGGTGTAAAATTCTGTGTGGCACATATAGTGTCATCATGTTCACTGCACCCCTAGATGAATTCAATGTGGGGGTGTAGTTTGCAAAATGGAGTCAATTATGGAGACGTTGTGCAAATCAGGGACTCTGCAAATGTGATATGGCACCCTCAAACCATGCCAAGAAAATCTGAACTGCATTATGGGTTTTCTTCCCCTTTGAGCTTTGCACTATGCCTCAAAAGTAGTTTTTGACCACATATGGGGTATCAATGTACTTAAGAGAAATTAAGTAACAAATCATACCATTCATTTTCTTCAATTACTCTTTTGAAAATTAAAAACTTTGGGCCAAAGCAACATTTTAGTGAAAAAAAATTGTAAATTTGCTCCATTTACTCAGCCAAATGTTATATTTTTTTGTGAATTGCCTGTGGGATACAAATACTTACTACACCCCTAATTGAATTTCTGCAAAGGTGCAGTTTACAAAATGGGGTCACTTGTGGAGGGTTATGGCGTATCAGGGGCTTTTCAACTGTTACAGGGCATTCGTAATCTATTCCAGGAAAAATAGAGTTCTAAAATTAAAATAGTGCTGCTTGTTTTCTCAGTCTAGCCGTGTGCCTAAAGAGTAGTTTTCCACCACATAAGGGTTATTAATGAACTCAGGAGAAATTATACAAGAAATCGTACAGTCCATTTTTTATTGTTAACTTTGTGAAACTGAAAAATTTGAGGCTGATTAAACATTTTTGAGGAAAAATCTATTTATTCATTTTATGGCTCCACGTTAGAAAATTCTGTGAAGTATGTGTAGGTTCAATGTGGTCACCATAAAATTAGATAAGTTCCTTGAGCGGTATAATTTTCATAATGGGGTTGCTTGTAGTAGTTTCCACTGTTTAGACCAGAGGTTCCCAACTCCAGTCCTCAAGGCACACCAACAGTGCATGTTTTCAGGATTTCCTTAGTATTGCACAGGTGATAATTTAATCACCTGCAAAGGTGCTGAATCCAACACCCATGCAATGCTAAAGAAATCCTGAAAACATGCACTGTTGGTGTGCCTTGAGGACTGGAGTTGGGAACCTCTGGTTTAGACAATTCAGGGGCTCTGCAAACATGACATGGCATCCACTATCCATTGACATGGCATCCACTATCCATGACATGGCATCCACTATCCAATTCTGAGTTCCAAAAGTCAAATAGTGCTGCTTCCTTTCAGAGCCCTGTTATGCGCCCAAGTAGTTTTTTCACCATATATGAGATATCGGTATACTCAGGGGAGATTCCACAATACATTTTCCAGTCCATTTTCTGCTGTTACCCTTGTAAAAATAAAAAATGGGGGGTTAAAGCAACATTTGTGGTAAAAATGTGATTTGTTATTTTCTCGGCTCAACATTATAGAATTCTGTGGAGCGCCTGTGAGTTCAAGGTACTCACCTCAGATCTAGATAAATTCTTTGAGTTGTGTAGCTTCCAAAATGGGTTCACTTGTGGGGGGGATTCCACTGTTTAGGCACATCAGTGGCTTTGTAAACTTGACATGGCATCTGCTATTTATTCCAGCCAATTTTGCATTCCAAAAGTCAAATGGTGCTCCATCCCTTCCGAACCCTGCTATGTGCCCAAATAGCAGTTTTCCACCACAAATCAAATATCGATGTACTCAGGAGAAATTGCACAATAAATTTGACAACACATTTTCTGCTGTTACCCTTGTGAAAATAAAAACTTTTGGGGGCTGAGGCAACATTTTTGTGGGAAAAAAGTGATTTGTTATTTTCTCAGCTCAAAGTTATAAAATTCTGTGAAACAAATGCGAGTTTCAAGGTGCTCACCACATATCTCGAAAAATTCCAGGAGCGGTGTACTTTCCAAATTGGGGTCACTTGTGGGAGAGTTTTACTGTTTAGGCACTTCAGGGGCTCTGCAAACATGTCATGGTGTCCGCTATCTATTCTAGCCAATTTTGCATTGCCCTGCCAGAGTACTCAGAAGAAATTGCACAACAAATTGTACGAGTATGGTCCAGTTTTTCCTGTTACCCTTGTGAAAATGCTAAATTTGAAGCTAGAACTAAAATATCTTTGTGAAAAAGTAACATTTTCAATTTTTCCTTTCACATTGTTTTAATTCATGTGAAGCACCTGATGGGTTAATAAACTTCTTGCATGTGGTTTTAAGCATTAGGAGTTGTGCAGTTTTAAAAATTGTGTTACTTTGGGTATTTTCTGTCACATAGGCCCCCTCAGAGTAATTTCAATGTGATGTGGTCCCTAAAATAATAGGTTTTCTAAATTTTCTTGGAAAAATGAGAAATTGCTGTTAAACGTTTAACACTTATAACTTACTAATAAAAAAAATATGGTTTTAAACATGATGATGTAACATAGACATGTAGTAAATGATATTTATTAACTATCTTGTCTGATGTAATTATCTGGTTTAAGGGCATAGAAATGAAAAGTTTGAATATTTTCGAAAAAAAATTATATTTTCACAACTACCGTAAATGGAAAAAATATCAACATCCGGGTCAGCTGTGTCGTGCATCATGAATATGCGTGACAGTAATGAGCCGGGTGAGTTAAAATGCTTTTTATTTTAGAAGCACGTTTTTTTTCTGGCATCACTGATGTCCCACGGACCACACCACTGGGTGGTCCGTGGGACATCAGTGATGCCAGAAAAAAATGGACATGTCTCCGAGCGGCAATCATGGACACGTGGGTACGCCGCACGGAGACACGTTCAGTGAAAAATCACTGATGTGTGAGCAGACCCATTCATTATAATGGGTCTGCGTATGTCAGTGATTCTGGTACGTTTAAAAAAAAGCACAAACGTACCAGAATCACTGACGTGTGAAAGGGGCCTGATTGTGTGATTTCCACAACTGTTTGATTCTCTGCACTTTGCACTCCATAAATTGCTTTTAACTGTTTGTGTCTTGCATATATGTTAAATAAAGAATTTTTGATATTTTTACAAATGTGGATATATCACTGGAACATATTGAAGCATACCAGAATACTACATAAAGGGACACTGGTTAGAATTGAAAAAATTGGCCTGGTTCAGAAAGGTAAAAACAGGCTCGGGGTTGAAAGAGTTAAACACTTACACAACCATACAAAAGAAAAACCAGGAAATTAAAGTCTAATGTTCCAATGGCCAGTGGACAAATTGCAAGACTTTTTTCTATTTTTAATACAGATTGTGATATATAAGAAAATGCAAAAACATTGCCAAATTAAAACATATTACATTTAAAGAGTAAGTGTTCTTTTAATTTTTATTTCATAAATCAATAGTTCACATGAAAATAAGCATCTTTGTAATATATCTTATCAAACACATTTGCTTTTTTTCTGTGCCAAAATTGATCAGTTATTATCAAAATTCTGGGAAAGTCTTCATTGAATACAGATTTTATCTCTGAAATGAGAATTTTGATATGTGTACTGTTGATTTATTAAATAATAATTAAAATAATGGTTACAGTTTAACACAGAAACCTGATTTAAATAAGTCATTTTCAGAAGACATATTGCCTTTACGTTTTCACCACCTATTAGTAGACTTACTTTGTGCCAGAAATTTGGTTAATTTTTTGGACGTACAGTGTCACAGTTTGAACCACACAATGTTTTGACAAGTCATGTCTCTTTCCACACACTGAGGGTCGATTTTAGTTTTCCTGCTGTCTTCAGTAAAAATTTAAATGGCGCACTTTCCTGCAGTGCAGTATAAACCATCAGTAACTAAACGGAATTCCATCATTGTTCTTTGTTTGTGATTTTAAGGTTTTCTATGTATGGTATAAACATGAGCTCCCTGGTCAGTACATTTACAGTTATACCAAACTTTCATAGAATTTTTGTTTGCTTTGTTTTGTTTGTTTACCAAATCAGTAAGTAACTAAATCTTTGAAACCATCATCTGAGCATGAATACAGCACCAAAACCACCATACGTAAATGAATACAGCACCAGAACCCTCAACTGTACATAAATACATCAAATAAACCACATTAGTAAATTAATACATCAGTGCAACCATCATCTATACATGATTGAAAAGCACTAGGTAAGTGCTGCTATGAACAGTTCTACTTTTTCAGATGTGAGGCCGTATGGCACATTTTAAATAAAAATAATTTAGAGTAGGACTGCCCCAAAGAGATTTGCCATGACATGGAGGGGTAGCTCAAGAAATTGCAACTTTTTGCCAAAAATCTCAAATTTTAATAATAAGTACAGTTTGGAATTCTTAGTGCAGTAGTGCACATTTAGTGCTGGCTATCTTGTTTTTTCTTCATTGAATTGGTCGTTGGCTGTCCCCCACCTTTCTGTGTACCCCAATTTGGGTTGTATTCCACCTGTCTTGATTTTGGCAATTGGTGGCTGTTCACATTCAGCCATCAAGCCCTGTCCACAGGCTATTTACTTCAAGAATTTGCTTGGGCATGTCCCGCCCACAGCCGTGATTCAGTCATGGGTACGAGATTAATAAGCACCAGGTACGTGCTGCTATAAACAGTTCTACTTTTTCATATGTGAGGCCGTATGGCACATTTTAAATAAAAATAATTTAGAGTAGGACTGCCCCAAAGATATTTGCCGTGACGTGGTGGGGTAGCTCAAGAAATTGCTTTTTGTTTCCCAAAAAATCTCAAATATTAATAATAAGTACAGTTTGGAATTTTTAGTGCAATAGTGCACATTTAGTGCTGGCTATCTGGGTTGTTTTATACATGAATAGAGCACTAGAACCACCATCAGTAAATGAATATAGCACCAGAATCATCTGTACATGAATACAGCACCAAAGCCCTCATCAGAAAATGAATACATCAGTGGAACCATTATCTGTATATGAATACAGCACTAGAACCACCATCAGTACAGGAATAAAGCACTGGAGCCATCATCTGTATATGTATACAGCCCCAAAACAACTATCAGTACATAAATACAACACATGAACCATTATTTGTAGAGGAATGTATCACCAGAACAACTGTTAGCACATGAACACAGCACTAAGATTAATGTTGTCTCCTTTTTCTTTTTTTTATTAACGAACGCTCTGTGTATTATTATTCATTAAAGGAATACTTTAGAC
This sequence comes from Anomaloglossus baeobatrachus, assembly GCF_048569485.1. NCBI lineage: Eukaryota > Metazoa > Chordata > Amphibia > Anura > Aromobatidae > Anomaloglossus > Anomaloglossus baeobatrachus. The sequence continues at coordinate 702,732,203 of NC_134354.1, read as the reverse complement.
ATTTTTACTCAATGTTTTCTAATTGAAGTGGCACTTTTGGAACCTTGTTCATTGGGAATGCTGGTCATTATTATTTGTGCGTATTGGTGTCCGCTCATGTGTGACTATACACAATATGGTTATGGTGCATTGTATACATACTTTACAGGAGTTAGGGGCTCACTCAGATGTGTTTCACTCCTGTAGTGCTGAAACTGTAGCCATGTCTGAGGTGAATTAAGGCTTTGTGCCCATGTTGGTTTTTTCATGCTGTTTTCCTTGCTTCTTTTAAAGGGAACCTGTCACCACTTGTTCGGCATATAAGCTGTGGCCACCACCACCGGGCTCTTATATACAGCATTCTAACATGCTGTATATAAGAGCCCAGGCCGCTGTGAGAACATAAAAAACTCTTTATAATACTTACCTAATGGTCATGCGGTTGGCCATATGGGTGTCTCTGTTGTCCGGTGCCGGCGCCGCCTCTTTCAGCCATCTTCGTCCTCTTTCTGAAGCCTGTGTGCATGTCATGTCTACGTCATAATAGTGCTAAAAAACAGAAGCGCTGATAGGGTTTTACCAGATAAGTACAGGTTAGTATATAGATAAATACACTCACCAAAAATGGTTGTGAAGAGTCACAACCACCGTAGATAGCATAGGATAATGGCGGCTGCCGCGGCCCCACGTGCAGAAGTCTTCAGTGTAGGAGGAGAAAAAGGGGTTAAACCCGCGCAATCCGCCAAATAAGATGTAGAGATGTTGATAGTTTAATCACTCTTTTATTCCATAGGTCTACGCGTTTCAAGGTGCAGGGACCTCTTCCTCAGGACCAGAAAATCAACATTCAATGCTGGCGAGTGTGGATGACGTCGGACGCGTCATGCACCGCGGCTAGAGAGGAAGAACAAAGATGTCCAAAAGAGGAGGCGCCGGCACCGGAGAACGGAGACGCCCATATGGCCAACCGCGTGACCGTTAGGTAAGCATTGTAAAGTGTTTTTTATGTTCTCACAGCAGCCTGGGCTCTTATATACAGCATGCTAGAATGCTGTATATAAGAGCCCGGTGGTGGTAGCCGTAGCTTATACGCCAAAAAAATGGTGACAGGTTCCCTTTAATCAATAAAAGCAAGGAAAAAGCATCCCAGCAAAGTCTATGAGAATCGTGACTTGCTGTGCACACGGTGCTTCTTTTTTCCTTGCAGGTTTTGTTGCTGAAAAAAGAAGCAGCATGTTAGTTGTTTCTGCTTTTTTACCTGTGCAGTCAGTGAAAAACACAAGAAAAAACGCATGTGTAATGCACATGTTGTTTTTTTGTGCATTTTTATGTGCTCTTTTGACATTACTCCAAAGACATAGGCCCCTTTCACACGTCAGTGATTCTGGTACGTTTGTGCTTTTTTTTAAACGTACCAGAATCACTGACATATTATAATGAATGGGTCTGCTCACACGTCAGTGATTTTTCACTGCACGTGTCTCCGTGCGGCGTACCCGCGTGTGCGTGATTGCCGCACGGAGACATGTCCATTTTTTTCTGGCATCACTGATGTCCCACGGACCACGCAGTGGTGTGGTCCGTGAAACACGTGCCAGAAAAAAATGTGCATTTAAAATAATAAACATTTTAGCTCACCCGGCTTCAGCCGCGCTCTCTGCAGCCCGTTCTCCCTGCTGCTTCTAAGCCGGCTGATTACTGTCGCGCATCTTAATGATGCACGGCACAGCCAACCCGGAAGCAGCTGCTGCAGGGGTCAGCGCCGGCCGGATGCTGCACCGCGGGAGCGATCAGCACCATGGAGAGCGGGAGCGGGCGCAGGTGAGTTGATTTCTAAGTGCAATCACGGGCCACGGAGAAGGAGCCCGGATTGCACTTAGACAACCCATGTGTGCCGTGATTCACGGCACACGCAGGGACATGTGCGTGTTTTACACGCCAGTGAAAAACGTCACTGTTTTTCACTGACGTGTGACACGGGCCTTACAGATAGGGACTCTAGATTGTGAGCCCCAATGGGGACAATGTTACCAATGTATGTAAAGCACTGTGAAATTAACAGCGCTATATAAATGAATAAAATTATTATTATTATTATTATTACTGGGGATCCCTGCAGCCATTTCCTCATCTCGCGGTCTTTACCGCAGGACCTTGCTACAGAGAATTCTGGTGACGTCACAAGGTGAGTTGAGTTCATACCTTTGGATCACCGGGGTTTCTTGCAGATTCACCAGCATGAACTCAGTTCCATTTGTGACATTACTGGGCTTCCCTGCACCTAGGCCACATAGCCAGTGTCAGCAGACATTTTCTCATCCTGCGGTCTTTACCACAGGACCTTTCTGCAGGGAACACTGGTGATGTAGGTGCCCTGGTCTGTGAAGCAATCTATACCTCAGTAACCCAGGGTCGTCATGATGACCACCCAGGGTTACCATGGCAGTGGTCGGGTACCTTTAATTGCCTTACAGGGACCCGTTCACCAGGGAGAGGTAAGCGATTCCTCTCCCTGCCTTCTTAATGCTGCAATCACACTGATCACAGCATTTAGGGGGTAAAACTGTCAGAAGCGGCATGGGCACTGCTCCTGGCAGCAAAAGCTGAGTCCCGGTTGCAACATCAGCCGGTGATCCAGCGGCGATAGTGGGGATACAGCGCAGGAACCCCCACAAATGCATGACTAAAAATGGGGGAAAAAAATGCGTGGAAAAAAGCATGTGAAAAAAACGCGCAAACGCAGTAAAAAAATGTGTTTTTTCAGCTGCATTTTCCTGCGTGCATTTTTATGTGCAGATTTTTTGCACATAAAAACGCAGGGTGGGCACATAGCCTAACATGTGCCTGCTTCGGTTGGAAGGGAGGAGGTTACATAGTTACATAGTTACTAAGGTTGAAAAAAGACCTAGGTCCATCTAGTTCAATCTTCCTCCACCAGTTCTACATTTGGTCACAAAGTCATTTATAACCAACAATGTTGTGTGTACTGAGGAAATCATCCAGCCCTTTTTTGAAAGCTGTTATAGTATCTGCCATTACTGCCTCTTGTGGTAGGGCATTCCACAGTCTGACTGCTCTAACTGTAAAGAACCCTTTCCTATTTAGCTGTCGGAATAGCTTTTCTTCCACTCACAGTGAATGCCCCCTGGTCCTTAGTATTGTCTTCGGAAGAAATAAGTCATGTGCCAGTCCTTTATATTGACCACACATGTATTTATATACATATAAATGAGATCTCCTCTGAGACGTCTTTTTTCTAAGCTAAACATATCTAACTTTTTCAACCTGTCATCATATGGGAGGCCTCCATTCCTTGTAATAGTCTAGTTGCCCGCCTTTGAACTGACTCTAACTTCTGAATGTCCTTTTTAAAATGTGGAGCCCAAAACTGAATCCCATATTCCAGATGTGGCCTTACAAGTGATTTATAGAGGGGTAACAATACGTTGGGATCACGGGATCTAATCTCTCTTTTTATACACCCTAGAATCTTGTTTGCTTTTGCAGCTGCTGCTTGACATTGAGTGCTGCTGCTCAGCTTATTTGTAATGAGAATACCCAAGTCCTTCTCCAGTTCTGTAGTCCCGAGTTTACTTCCATTTAATGTATACGCAGTTTTAGGATTACTCTGTCCTAGGTGCATTACTTTACATTTATCAACATTAAATCTCATTTGCCAAGTATCTGCCCATTCTGACATCTTATCTAGATCTTTTTGTAATATTATACTATCAAGGTCAGTTTTTAATATCCTACATAGTTTGGTGTCATCAGCAAAGACTGACAGTTTACTATCAATCCCATCCACAAGGTCATTAATAAAGAGATTAAAAAGAATTGGTCCTAGCACAGATCCCTGCGGCACCCCACTGCTGACTATGGCCCATTTAGAGAATGTTCCATTTATGACTACCCTTTGTTTCCTATCTTTTAGCCAATTCCTTACCCAGTTGCATATAGTTTCCCCTAGTCCATGCTTCTGGAGCTTTAGTATAAGGCTATTATGTGGTACAGTATCAAATGCCTTTGCAAAGTCCAAATAAATCACATCAGCTGCATTACCAATATCCAGGTTTGCACTTACCTCCTCATAGAACCCCAACAGGTTGGTTAGACACGATTTATCTTTCATCTTTTATGTTTCAGGTTGATGAATGCTGTGATACCACAGCATTCAAATTGATAGATAATGGCAATGAGATTCAGCTGGTAATCAGCAGTTTCGCCCATAAAACCATGATGTCATTCACAATTAATGAGACAGATGCACCTATTGCTGATGAAACCCGTAAGTTGAAATAAAAAAGCAAAGATGGCTTCCACTGACCTCCTTTTTTTAAATATTTTCTTCGATAGAGCTGTGTGAAGGCTTGTTTTTTTTTCTGGGATTAGTTATATTTTTTTTATACTACATTAATTGATTTATTAACTAGTATTTTTTTCTGGGGAAGAGTAAAACAATCCATAACTGTTTTTTTGCTGTTTACCTTGAAGGAATACGAAAAAAATGCATTTTTTTTTACTACATTATATGGAAAAAACATTATTTTGGTGTCACTGTAGTCTGAAAGACTATTTTTTTCTGTTGATACAACCATATGAAAGCTTGTTTTTTTCCAGATACCCAGTTTTTATTGGGGCTCATAATTTTTTGGGGTCGGGGAATGCAAATAAATCAGCAATTTTGCCATTGTTTTTGTGTTCTAAATGTGATATTTCATTATTCTACAGGGCACTTATGATTGCGACAGTAATTCTTAATTATTATTATTATTATGGTGAAGAATGCCTTTATGTAAAATCTCATAAAGCATAATTGTAAGTTTTGGGGTGTCCACTAGGGAACAGAAAACAGTGACCTTTTAATATATTTTTATATAAGATATATATATATATATATATATATATATATATATATATAAATGTATAGTGCTGTACATCAATATAGCCTGTCAATGTTAGTGACAGGAAATCTATTAGCCCATGCATCTGTCAAAAACCTTTGATGCCAAAGGGACTCTGTCGGCACAGAATGACTGTTCAAACAAAGTACAGGTGCTTGGCATCATGGTGGGTCAAATATTTACTTGGTTTGAACAGTCATTCTGTTCTCACAGAGTCCACTTTAGGCCTCTTTCACACGTCAGTGAAAAACACGTTTTTCACTGACGTGTTAAAAACGCATATGTCCTGCCGTGTGCCATGATTTTGGCACACGTGATCTCTGTGTGCTATCCGTGATAGCACACGGAAATCAGGCACTTATACTCACCTGTCCATGCTCCTGCTGTCTGTGGTGCTAATACCTCCAGCTCTTCTGTCTCCGGCTGTCGCTGTCTCACCGATGCTGTTACTTCTGGGTCTTTGTGCAGTGCATATTCATGAGCATAATTAGCCGGCCTGGAAGCAGGAGACAGCAGTAGCTGGAGACAGCATCGCTGAAGACGGGAGAGTATAAAAATAATTTTATTTCAAAGATATATGTTTTTTCTGATACGTTACACTATTGTGTGGTCCGTGGGACATCAGTGATGCCGGAGAAAAATGGACTGTCTCCATGTGGAACATACAGACATGGATGTGCACTACATGGAACCACAGTCAGTGAGAAATCACTGATATGTGCAGAGACCCATTTATTTTAATTTATTTGTCCATGATTCTGGTACATATAAAAACAGTAACATAAGTACCAGAATCACTGACGTGTGAGCGAGGCCTTAAGCTGATGGGTTTGGAGTTCCATCAGTTTCATCTGTGTAGTATATCCATGGTCCTGCTGTTGATCACACTGGTCCAGTGACAGTGCCCACATCATCCACGAAGAAGACTCCTTCCTGCCCCATACATGATTAGCATTATTGCGTCTTACAATAGTGAAAAGATGGATATTTATTTTATTATTATTAAGATTAAAGTGGTCACTTAGATTTAACATTTGATTTTCTTGACATCTGATCTGAGATGTTCTGGTGCTACACAGTGTTTGTTAATACTTGCTTGTTTGGGAACTTCGTAGTGTGACTTTCTTTCTGCCAGACAGCCTTATTTTTTTAATTTCACCTTTGATACTGAGAAAATTAAGCCCTTTCTTCATTTGCACACAAGTTCCTGTGTAAATCCCCAATGAGACCTATAAGCGCAGCCTTTCAGGGCACAGATGGAAATTTTCCCACGCTAGAGGCATTCTGTATGGTTTGTGCACAGAATTGCTCTGGGATCTCTGTATTATCTATAGATTTCGGTTTCCTTGTCTTAGCATAAACATATGAAGACATGACAGCGTAGACAGTCAATGCACGAATCATGAAACTTAGAAAAATGTGGTAAATAGTTTTAAAACAGAACTAGTTAAGCTGTAAATCTATATTACAGTTATATATTCACTTTTGCACAAACATCTATCTCACCCAAAATAAAGGATCGCAGCACTGCAATAGTTAGGGCTCGTGCGCACACTGCGTCCTGACCAGTGCAGAAATAAATGCACCCGCTGGCAGACTTGACACTGCGTTTTGACAAAAAGAATGCATCCAAACCACATGTATTTTGCATGCATTTTACATGCATTTTGGATGCATTTTTGTCAGTGCGGTCCCCCGGCAATTCAGCTCTGCTACATACCCGCTGACAGCAGACACAGACAGAGTCGGGTGATGAGAATTAACTCAGATGAACTTCACCCGACTTCATTGTCATCCCGCGTCATGAACTCAGATGAACCTCCCAGGTCAGTGACAGAACACAGGAGTCCGCAGCAGTGACGTCAGGGCTTCATCCGAGTTCACTGACATCGCGCACCTTTCTCTCTCTGTGTCACATCCTGATTTGCGGTCACACGTGAAGGACTCACCTGTGACCGCAAATCCCCTGAGTGACTGAAGTGAGCCGCGCGATCAGCAGTGCCGTCACTCAGGTTACTCACGGCCACAGCTGGAGTCCTCCACCTGTGAGCGATGGCCGCGAGTAACCTGAGTGACATCATCACTGATCGCATGGCTCACTTCAGTTGATGCGTGGAGCTGACAGAGAGCGGTCGTGGTCTGTGGCCGCTCGCTGTCAGCTTCATGGAGCAGAGCTAAAAGCGTCGTGGGACCTCATGTGGATTACGTTGGACCTGAAGGGGTATTTGGGGATTAATAAAGTGGTGAAAGAGGGTGTTTTTTTGTCTTTTATTCCAAATAAAGGATTTTTTGGATGTGTGTGTTTATTTTCTTTAACTTACAGGTTAATCATGGAAGGTATCTCAGGGAGATGCCTGCCATGATTAACCTAGGACTTAGTGGCAGCTATGGGCTGCTGCCATTAACTCCTTATTACCCCAATTGCCACCGCACCACAGCAATTCGGGATGGGCCAGGTAGAGTCCTGGGACTGTCGCATCTCAGAGATGCGGAAATTCCGGGTAGCTGCTGGCTGATATCGTTAGGCTGGGGGGCTCCCCATAACGTGGCGCTCCCCATCCTGAGAATACCAGCCTTCAGCCATGTGGCTTTACCCTGGCTGGTATCAAAATTGAGGGGGACCTCAAGGTTTTTTTTTTTAATTATTTATTAATTTATTTTACTGCACGATACAGACACGGCCACTGGTGGCTGTGATTGGTTGCAGTGAGACAGCTGTCACTCAGCGTGGGGGCGTGTCTGACTGCAACTAATCATAGGCGCCGGTGGGTGGGGGAAGCATGGAATAAGAGATGGAATAATGAGCGGCTGGCATTTTCAAAAGAGAAGCCGCCACAGTGTGAACGCTGTGCAGTACCGCGCCGGTGATCGGGGATCGGTGAGTATGAGAGAGGGGGTGGGAGGGAGAGACCGACATAAACAGAGAGAGAGAGACCGAAAGACCGGTGTTTGTTATGTCAAATAAACATGCGGATCACAACAAAAATGCAGTGCAAACGCATTACTTAGCATTTTGGTAGCGTTTTTTAACAACTCATTGATTTCAATGGGTGTTGAACTCTGCCAAAACGCTCAAAAGAATTGACATGCTTCTTTTTTAAATGCAGAGATTTTGACAAATTTTGGACTTTCAAAATACTGCGTTCAAAAAAGTATCGTGCGCATGGACTTTGCATGATTCTCATAGACTACGCTGGGGAAGCAGAACACGTGCATTTTGACAATGTGATGCTGCAGCTTAAAATGCTGCGGAAACGCAAAAAAAAAAAAGCAAATTGCACATGAGCCCTAATACCTGCTGGAGTAAGATTTGTGGCATAGGAAACACTGCAAGATGAAGAGCTGTAGTCATCACACACCCAGCCCACCTCATCACTGTCTCGTTACTTAGAGCTGTGCAAAATAGCATGAAAATGCCAAAAATTGCAGAATTTTAGTGCAGCTGTACCACCCCAGGCTCAGCTGCAACCAAGCCGTTCGGATTCGGGCTCGCTGGTGGGTGGTTCGAGCGTCTCCGGACCCGGGGGCCCTGTGGTCATTCCGATCTGAAAGGGGCTGGCGTTTTGGGGGATGTAGGTTTACGGCAGGAGCCGTGGTTATGTTCCTGACGCCACCCACGGGTTGTGGTGAAGGTGGACACCACCGCTGCGGTTACGGGGCACCCGGGGGAGATGTTGCACCGTGGGTAGGGATGGTGGCCCCGGGACCCGTTGGGGGAGTAGTTGGGCGGGGCAGGGAGGTGCACAGCAGGAGGGCACTGGTGTACTCGCGATTAGTAGCACACACAAGTCTCTGGTAAACCAAGATGATGGTGGTCGTTGCCCGCAGCCGGCTGCGGTCTGGTCCCCCACACGGTTGGTGGTCTCTGCCTTTCTCCTGCACCTTTTTGAGTGTTGACGGACTACCTAAACTTGCAACCAATACAGGAGTCCGCTCCCCGGCTTGTAGATGTCGGAGGAGCCCTTTGCCCGCAGACGCTGCCCGTGGGATCTCTCTGCCTGGGCAGTGGCTTTCTATCCCCCTCGTTGGGCTGTTGTCTGCAGTCGGGACTTTGGGTGGGAAAGGACCTATAGTACTTGCCGCAATCAGTTAATTAACTCAGTCCAGTAGCTTCTGGACCTCGTTTCAGGGTCTGAGTACCCCCCTCTGTGCTCCGGTTTCCGAGTCGGTTCCCTGGGTCGATACCGGTGGGCCACTACTCTGTCCCGGTCAACCACGGTTCCACCGAGCCATCTTCCCGGCTCCTGCAGGCAGAGGCCTCCGTATGCCTCCTAGCCAAAGGTGCCCGGGCTCCAATCCCGACACCTGTCAGACTGCTGCAGACCTGGGCACATCTGGTGCCTGACCAACACCATACCATGCACGCCTGATTTTGGCTTGCAATATATTCCTCCTGTTGGTAGCTGTTCAGACTCAGTTACCTCACCCCTTTCCACAGGCAATGCTAATTAAGCACCATTCTTGGATCTGGTCCGCCTTTATCAATGGTTGCTGTTTGACACTGGGAGGATCAGTTCTGATATAGTCCTGGTATGTGTAGGGCTTGCTCCACATGCTGGGACCTGGGCTGGTCTCTATCCACAAGTGCCTTTTTTGCAACATGGAAGCGGCTATATACAGGTTGCAGGTATGTGTGCTCCATTATGGTTCTGCTTTTAACTTTATCTAGGAGGCCGCATGGCACATGAAATACAGAATGTAGAGTAGGACCCCCCTATTGAGATTTGCCGTGACGTTGGCAGGGGTGGCTCAAAAAATTGATCAATTATTTGCTAAAAATCTCATTTTTTTATTATAGTACAGTTGGAATAAATTTGTGAATTTTCACTTTTTATATGATGCATGCCAATTTCAGATCGTGCTGGTTCCCTTTTTTTCTCTGTTTTGACCGTAGTTATGCTACAATCTGGTGCCTGACCAACACCATACCATGCACGCCTGATTTTGGCTTGCAATATATTCCTCCTGTTGGTAGCTGTTCAGACTCAGTTACCTCACCCCTTTCCACAGGCAATGCTAATTAAGCACCATTCTTGGATCTGGTCCGCCTTTATCAATGGTTGCTGTTTGACACTGGGAGGATCAGTTCTGATATAGTCCTGGTATGTGTAGGGCTTGCTCCACATGCTGGGACCTGGGCTGGTCTCTATCCACAAGTGCCTTTTTTTGCAACATGGAAGCGGCTATATACAGGTTACAGGTATGTGTGCTCCATTATGGTTCTGCTTTTAACTTTATCTAGGAGGCCGCATGGCACATGAAATACAGAATGTAGAGTAGGACTCCCCTATTGAGATTTGCCGTGACGTTGGCAGGGGTGGCTCAAAAAATTGATCAATTATTTGCTAAAAATCTCATTTTTTTATTATAGTACAGTTGGAATAAATTTGTGAATTTTCACTTTTTATATGATGCATGCCAATTTCAGATCGTGCTGGTTCCCTTTTTTTTTTTTTTTAGACCTGGGCACATGCCTGCTTCCATTCTCCACTCCTCCACTGAACTGACTAGCTACTGACTAATGTTTTCCCGCCTCAGGCTCTCTGAACTCCTTGGTGGGCGTGGCCAACCACCTGGCTCCGCCCCCTGGTGTGCCCATCAAGCCTTGAGGGGGGTGGCTAGGTTTTAATGGTTGGCTGGTGACACCTTATTAGGGGACAGGTGTTGTGCGGGGCTCTAATTGTGACTACCTGGCTAGTCCAGGGCATCAAACAGCCTCCAGTTTGGCCAAAATTATGTGACTTTTCAAAGCTTTTACTCCAGAATATGGGTGTAAAAGCTTTGATGAATTGAGCTCAGTGTATGAACTGAAAAGTTAAATTGTACTTAATGGGCTATTAAAAGAGTCTGTCTTTTTTGTACATTTTCTATTAGAGTGCTACACTTTTTTTGGTTAGTGATTTATGAAGGTTTTGGTAATATGCTAAAGGCATTCACCTGGCAGGACATGACTCCGGAATGTCTGACTGAAGGCCTGTGACCTTCCCCAACAACACCCTACCCCCTAGGGTTCTTATCTAAAATAAACACAAACACTGTGTGACGTTGGAATATAAAGGCCACAGCAGCCCCATTTATTCATGACATAAACATCAGCCATGTAACAATACAACTCTTCATTGAAGAACCCGAAAAGGAAGGGGGGGGTACCTGAAGGTTAACCAAAATGTTCTTTGCAACATCAGCCTGTCTCCTGACCCTCAGCCGCAACACACCGACTCGAGAGCCCAAGCCAGATGTTGCCCCCACTACGTCCCGCTGAGACTCAACCCAGCAAGGACCCGTTTACCAAACAATTGCACCGCTAGAGGTAACCCGCTCCGGCACTGGGTTCCGTCCTCTCCTCTGTGCAAACCCCCACCTTCAGACACCCCCCTCCTTTCCGCCGCTGCGACAAATACGATCTTCCTTCTTTTCTTCATCGATGTCGAATCCACAATTAGGGCGGGCGGGCGGGAACGATTCCAGTCACGTCCATGTAGGAATGGCCCACCCCCCTCTGACCTGCCCTATATACGACCCCCTATAGCCACCACCCCCTGACCAATCACACTGACCCCTGATCCTAACTGCCCCTTAGCACCACCCCCAAATTTCGCGCCCAAACTGACTTTCTCCATTAACCCCTTATTAACCCTATGGCCTGGCATCCCTCCTAGTCATGTAGCCCTCCCTTAAGCCCCTTCGGGTCAGCAGTCCGGGCTCTTCCTTGACTCCGGAATGTCTGACTGAAGGCCTGTGACCTTCCCCAACAACACCCTACCCCCTAGGGTTCTTATCTAAAATAAACACAAACACTGTGTGACGTTGGAATATAAAGGCCACAGCAGCCCCATTTATTCATGACATAAACATCAGCCATGTAACAATACAACTCTTCATTGAAGAACCCGAAAAGGAAGGGGGGGGTACCTGAAGGTTAACCAAAATGTTCTTTGCAACATCAGCCTGTCTCCTGACCCTCAGCCGCAACACACCGACTCGAGAGCCCAAGCCAGATGTTGCCCCCACTACGTCCCGCTGAGACTCAACCCAGCAAGGACCCGTTTACCAAACAATTGCACCGCTAGAGGTAACCCGCTCCGGCACTGGGTTCCGTCCTCTCCTCTGTGCAAACCCCCACCTTCAGACACCCCCCTCCTTTCCGCCACCGCGAGCTCGCATGACCCCTTGTGCGCGCGAGTCCTCCCACACCAACAAAGCCTTCTCAAGCCCCTCCATCAGCCCTAAGGCCCAAATATCATTTCCCACCGAATTTAAATGGACCCCGTCCCGGCGCAACAAGTCGGCGGACGCCGCTTCCAGCTCCGGGTGCCGAACCGAGACACCCCCAACCCGGGAAATGAACCGCCCAATCTCCCGATTCACTTTACTTCGCGCCCTGTTTACTGCCTCCACCGACATGGCGTGCCGCCATGCCAGCCGCGCAACCATATCCGACCAGACAATTACTAGACCTGGGTGGGAAGACAGGAGCCGCAGGCAGTCACATTTTATGTCTTGTATCAGGTCCCTGGAAGCCCGGAGACCCAGGTCATTCCCACCCGCGTGTAGTACTACCACGTCCGGTGCTCTGTCCAGCTGCGAATGGTGGCGCCAAGTAGGCAACACCTCACTCCACAGCATGCCCCTGACCCCGATCCATCGCACAGTAGCCTTTTCTCTGGGAACCCCCAACTGGCGGCCGTCCGGTCGTATTCCCGCACGGAACGCCCCCCAATACACGTATGAGTGGCCGAGCACCCACACCAACAATGGGAAACCTACAAAACAAAAGGTGACAACACAACAGGGGAGAGGGGGAGGGGGGGGGAGGGGGGGGGCACAAGGAAGAAAATGGGTAATGATTACCAAACCAATACAGCCCCCGACCCCCCCCCCCTCCCCACCCATAGCTCACAACAAGTTCGGCCGGACGTAAGATCGAAACCTGGCCGAGTCCCATCGTCCAATCTTACGGAGAGCCTGCGCGCCCAGACCCCAACGAGCCGCCTGAGTCGCAGCCCCAATCCGAAAGGAGTGCGACGCGAACTCAGCCTCGTTGAGACCGCAACACTGCAGGCACCTCCGAAAGATGCAGACAAATTGGTAACTCGACAAGGCTGACCCGTCCTGGTGGGACAAAAGGGACCCCGGGCGAGCTCCCCTCACCTCTAAAAACGCCGACAGCCATCTGACAGGGCACTCCGCTAAACCAGGTACACCCCATAGTTCCACCATCCGACCTCTACCCAGCTGGTCCGTCTTTGACCGTCTCAAGCAACACCGCACCACATCCATACCGCATTCCACGTCCTCCAGCAACAAACCTCCGTGACTCCTCGTGTTTCTGCTCACCAGTTCACTAATTCTAAACGCCCCAAAGAAGGCCAAAACAAAAGCGGTCCCGAACAACTGGCATTCATACTCCGAACAGCACACCCGAGGCAACACCGACAACAGCTTGCCCAGCAGCTCAAAAGATACCGGGCGCCGAAGGTCTCGGCGCGCCCCTGCCCTCCGGTAACCCTTCATCACCTGGCGCACCCAGAAATCCTTCGTAACGTCCTTCCAGCCCAATAACTTGAAAAAGAAGGAAATGCCCGCTAACCTGCCCGCCACGGCCGACCACGAAAGGCCTTCTTCCTTAGCCCTGCCCAACATAAACAAAACTAAATAAACTCTGTCACCTTCAGATACATGACCTCCCACCTCATCAACCAACTCGAGCCAACGGTCCCACGCTGAATTATAGCTGCGCCACGTACTGGGTGCCACCGAATGTCGGATCAATTCCCAGGCCGGCTGCAAACCAGGTCCCACAACCAGACGGGCCATACGGTCTCCTGCTGCTCCGCGTCCGGCGCCAGCATTCGAAAGCGGTCCCACTGGAAGCGAGATAAAGCATCAGCCACAGAATTCAGCACCCCCGGCACATGTACAGCGCAGACCCACAAGTTCAACTCCAGACATTTCAGCACCAAGTGACGCAAGAGGTCCACCACCGGGGGGGAATCAGCTGTCAACTTGTTAACACACTGAACCACCCCCAGGTTGTCACACATGAAACGCACCTTCCTGTCTTTCAAATCCTGTCCCCAAACCTCTAAGGCCACGACAATAGGGAAAAGTTCCAACAGGGCCAAATTCCTAGTCAGACCGCAAACCCGCCACGAATCCGGCCACCTGCCGACACACCATCTCCCCCCAAAATATGCGCCAAATCCACTGGATCCCGCCGCGTCCGTATACAGCACCAACTCCTCATTTGACACCACCTCACGAAGCCACAATGACCGTCCATTGTACAGCTGCAAAAAACGGGACCACACTCTCAGGTCCGCCTTATGCTCCACCTTCAAACGCACAAAATGCAAAGGGTGCAACACACCGGTGGTGGCTTGAGCCAAGCGACGGGAAAAAACTCTCCCCATCGGCAATATTCTACACGCAAAATTCAACTTCCCCAACAGGGACTGCAAGTCCCGTAAACGAATCTTCTTGGCCTCAATGGCCCCTTGAACACAACGCCTCAAATCCACCAGCTTGTCCTCCGGCAAGCGGCACTCCATGGCAACCGTATCCAGCTCGATACCCAGGAATTTCAAAACCGTAACCGGACCCTCCGTCTTCTCCGGCGCCAACGGAACGCCAAACCGGCGAGCAACCTGCTCCACTGTCCGAAGCAAAAGGGAACACTGCGAGGATCCCGCAGGCCCCATGCACAAGAAGTCGTCCAAGTAATGCAACACTGAATCTAGACCCGCCTCCTCCTTAATTACCCATTCCAAGAAACAACTAAACTTCTCAAAATAAGAACATGAAATTGAACAGCCCATAGGCAAACAACAATCTACATAAAACTTGTCCTCCCACCAACACCCCAACAGGTGAAAACTGTCCGGGTGCACCGGCAACAGGCGGAAGGCCGCTTCTATATCTGTTTTCGCCAACAGCGAACCACAGCCCAACTTCCTTAACCATTCCACAGCCTTATCAAAACGGACATACGAAACCGAAACCAGCTCAGGATCAATACCATCGTTCACCGACCGGCCAGTAGGATAGGACAAATGGTGGATGAGCCGGAACTTGTTAGGTTCCTTTTTTGGGACCAACCCCAACGGGGACACAACCAAGTCCGGCAATGGAGGGGCATCAAAAGGCCCCGCCATCCGTCCTAGCTCCACCTCCTTCCGTAACTTATCCGCAACAACCTCACCATGTAGGCGCGTCGACTGCAAATTTTTTAAACGAATCTCTCCCGTCTTAACCACTGACGGTATCTTGAAACCAAAACTAAAACCGTCACTCAACAATTCCGCCGATCCCCGGTCCGGGTATCTACTTAGAAACGGCGCCATCCGATCTACCCTCACCGGGGTCCTCCCTTTTTGACGAAGACTCCGCGGCCTTTCCTTTTCCCTTCCGGAAGCACTTAAAGTGACTGTGGGCGCCACCACAGCCCGAACACTCGTGCTTGAACCGGCAGGAAGACCCAAACCGGCATTCCTTCTCATTAAACTGCCAGCAAACGCCCTTTTTGGGCCCCGACGAGGTGCCAAATGATCCCCCGCCGGTGCCCCCTGGAAAGGACTGTGATGCCGACTTCGGCGCAGCCATCAGCCGCATCCATAGACTAATTTCTTTGTGGTCCCACCGTAAACTGGGTCTGACCGCCTTCCTCTGGCGAAACTGCTCGTCATATCTTAGCCAAGCAGTCCCCCCATAGGTCCTATACGCCTCACAGATAGAATCCAGATAACAGAAAAGCGCTGTACAGTTATCCGGAGCCTTTTCCCCCACCACACCGGCCAGTATCACAAAGGCCTGCAACCAGTTCTGAAAAGTGCGGGGAATAAGGCGATAACGCCGCCGTTCTTCCTCGTCCTTTTTGCTCTCATCCGGTTTAACCCGATCCAGATTAAACTTTTCCAACGGAAGCAATGAGAATATTTCGACATATTCATCCTTCCATATTTTTTCCCTGGTCTCCTGCTTCAGATGCGCCCCCAACGGGCCATCAAAGCAAACATACACTTCCCCTCTCGCCTTGTCATCCAATCGAACAATGTCCACTGCAGCCGCAGCTGCGGCAGCGGGAGCCGCAGCTGGGGCCGCGGGAGCCGCCACCACCGGCTCACCAACCGCATTGCCACTAGCAACCCCTCCAACCGCAGGAGTCGCAACCTCCTGCCCCGTCGCTCCCTGCCACACCAAGCTAGGGCCCCCCACAGGGGCAAACAAACCCCTAACCAACCTCAACAACTCGGATGCCACACTGCCGTCACCCGTCACCACATTCACGACCCGCCCGCCACTCGGGCCACCAAGTAAACCACCCGTACCACCAACCACATTCACGCCCTGCACGCCATCCGTATCACCAGACACACCATCCATAGCCAAACCAGGTGCACGAGAAATAGAAGAAACCGTGGTCTTACCAGGCTGACTCCGAGAAGATCCCGAAACAGCCGTCACATGTTCTCCGCGTCGCACTCCAGCCGCCTCGCCGACCTCCACGATCTGGTCCCCGTTGCCGTCCTCCGCGACGTCCTCCTCCAGGGTTGCCTCCTCGTCCTCACTGGACCCAGGCCCAGGGAGCCCGCCGTCCGGCAGACTCGACCTTAGGCCCCGTCCGCCCGCAGCACCATCCATCCTCCGCGACGATCCAGACGCTGGCTCCGCCACATAAACGCCGCCTGGGGCATGCCGTCCGGCATCCCCGCGTGCTCCGGCTGATCCCGACGCCGTCCCATCGTTGTCCCTCCGCTGCGATCCCAGGCCGGGCCCCGCTGATCCGGGCCGTCTCCGTACGGACTCCCCCGCCGCCACTGGGACCCCATGCTCCTGCATGGGCCCCGCTCTGCTCCTAAACCTTGCCGCCGCCGCCACTGTGGCCTCATCTGCGCCCCGCGATCCCGCTGGCCCACGCAACCCAGCTGGCCCCCATGACCCCGCTGGCTCATACGACCCCCGCCAACCCACGCGACCCCCGCCGACCCACGCGACCGCGCCGGCCCACGTGACCGCGGCGGGTCAGGTGACCGCACCGGGTCAGGCGAGCCTGCCGGATCGCGAGGACGCGGCGGGACGGGTAAGTACGCGGGGTCACATGACCGCGCACGGTCAGGTGACAGCGCCCGGTCAGGTGACATCGCCGCCCCACGTGACCGCGCTGCCCCACGTGATCGCGCCGCCCCACGTGACCGCACCGCCCCACGTGACCGCGCCGCCCCACGTGACCGCGCCGCCCCACGTGACCGCGGCGGGTCAGGTGAGCGCGCTCGGTCAGGTGAGGCCGCCGGAGCACAGGGGGACGCCGGGTCACGCGAGCGCAGCGGGCCCCGTGACCGCGCCGGGTCAGGTGACCGCGCCGGGTCAGGTGACCGCGCCGGGTCAGGTGACCGCGCCGGGTCACGCGGCCGCGACGCGCGCGTCACTGCCGTGCGCCGCGACCCGGAAGAGGAGGGGAGGCCGGCCGTGTCGCTCACCGCCCCGTTGCCTTGGCGCCCGCGGCCCGACTTCCGGCCGGGGCCTCGCGACGTCCCGGCTCCCGGATCCACCGCCGCACATCCACTCGGGCTCCGTCTCCGCCGCCGGCTCCTCGGCGTCATCTCCGGGCTGAGGCGCTCTGGGGGCCGAGTTCTTCGCTGCCGCTTCGGAGGCAGGGGGGTCCCATCTTCCTCGCCGACGCCGGACCATCGCTGGAGCTGCTCGTCCATCCAACGCTGTCCACGCTGCTCCGCCATCCTCTTCATCTGTGCCATGAAGTCCTCCATCTTCGGGATCCAGCCACAACGATTCCAGTCACGTCCAGGTAGGAATGGCCCACCCCCCTCTGACCTGCCCTATATACGACCCCCTATAGCCACCACCCCCTGACCAATCACACTGACCCCTGATCCTAACTGCCCCTTAGCACCACCCCCAAATTTCGCGCCCAAACTGACTTTCTCCATTAACCCCTTATTAACCCTATGGCCTGGCATCCCTCCTAGTCATGTAGCCCTCCCTTAAGCCCCTTCGGGTCAGCAGTCCGGGCTCTTCCTCTACTACTGTAGTGCAGCTTAAATTTTTTTTTTTATATTTTATTTTTTTATCTATGTATTGATGCATCTATCTATCTATCTATCAATCTATCTATCTGTCGATAAATCTATCTATTTTTCTCACTGCAGCTAGATAGGAAAATAATTGAAAAGATGAAAAGTGCAGTTGTCTACTTCACAACTTATACATCAAGGCCCTAGGTTGGTTTAAAAAAGTTTTCCACTACTAATGTGAGTGCCTTTCTTTTGTCTTAATGCTTCCTAAGCAGGCCCGGACTGACCATAGGGTAATTCTGGCAAATGCCAGATGGGCCGGTCCCTGTAGTGGGCCGGTGCCTGTAGTGGGCCGGTGTATCTGAAGTCACCGCTGCGCTCCTCAGTAGTGTGTGCATGCTGGGCACAGTAGCTGCAACGGAACCAGGAGGCAGTGCTGTGCTGTTCCGGCCCTGCTGTGTGCTGCTGTGCCGGCCCAGCATGCCCACACTGCTGAGGAGCGCGGTGGTGCCGGTGGCCACAGCTTCCTCTTTCCTATGCAAATGTATTTGCGTCTTTCTCACCCCCGACGTACAGCAATGTGATGAGATCAGCACCTTTCTGATGTCATCACAGTGCTGCGGGCGCCACACCGGAGACATCAGGAAGCGGTAAGCGCTCCATGGAGGAGCTGAAGAAACAGGTTTAATTAATGGGGATGAGTGGAGAGGGGCTGAGGACACATAACGGGGAACATTTGTGAAGGAACTCAGCTTTGTGACAGGCAGAGGGAGAGCACTGCATTCCGAGGGAGGGTGGAGCAGGAGTGTGTAGTGATGGCGTAGTGTAATTTGTGTGTGTAGTGGGTGATGGGGGGTGCATTGTATTGTGTCTGGGAGGGGGTAATGGGGGGTGCATTGTATTGTGTGAGGGAGGAGGGAGCTAGCGAGCGTACCCGCCCCTGTCGGTTGTGCGTCACGGGCAAATCGCTGCCTGTAGCACACAACATCGTTTACACCCGTCACACGGACTTAACCTTCCCTGTGACGTCGCTGTGGCCGGCAAACCGCCTCTTTTCTAAGGGGGTGGTTCGTGCGGCGTCACAGGGATGTCACCCGGCAGACGTCCAATAGAAGCGGAGGGGCGAAGATGAGAGGAGCGAACATCCCGCCCACCTCCCTCCTTCCTCATTCTGGGTGGCCGCAGGTACGAGGCTGTTCCTCGTTCCTGCGGTGTCACACATAGCGATGTGTGCTGCCGCAGGAACGACAAACAACCTCGCTACTGACCAGACAACGATTTTTGATAAATGAACAACGAACAACGTATCACAGACCAACGATTTTTGCCTGTTTTGCGATCGTTTAAAGTCGCTCATAGGTGTTACACGCTGTGATGTCGCAAACGACGCCGGATGTGCGTCACAAACACCGTGACCCCGACGATATATCATTAGTGATGTCGCAGCGTGTAAATGTCCCTTTAGTTTATGTGCCCATGAAGTTTTTATCAGGAGAGCAAGTTACCTAAGTTTATCAAGTGGAAACTGCTTCAGGAATCACCAGTGTTTTTTTCCCCTAAAGTGTCTGTTTTAGGGGTTCTTTGCACATTGCGACATCGCTAGCATCGGCTAGCGATGCCGAGCGCGATAGCACCCGCCCCCGTCGCACATGCGATATGTGGTGATTGCTGCCGTAGCGAACATTATCGCTACGGCAGCGTCACACGCACATACCTGCTGAGCGACGTCGCTGTGACTGCCGAAATATCCCTCCTTCAAGGGGGAGGCGCGTTCGGCGTCACAGCAACGTTCCTAATTGGCCGGCCAATAGAAGCGGAGGGTCGGAGATGAGCGGGACATAACATCCCGCCCACCTCCTTCCTTCCGCATTGCCGGCGGGACGCAGGTAAGGAGATGTTTGTCGCCCTGCGGGTTTACACACAGCGATGTGTGGACCTGCAGGAACGACAAACAACATCGTACCTGCGGTCGAACCGACATTATGAAAATGTCTGACGCTACACAGATCACCGATTTTTGACGCTTTTGCGATCGTTTATCGCCGCATCTAGGATTTACACGTTGCGATGTCGTTACCGGCGCCAGATGTACGTCACTAACGACGTGACCCCGACGATATTCCGGATGCGATGTCACAACGTGTAAAGCCCCCTTAGTGTTTGTATGGTTGCTCCATGAGAGTTTATTAAATGTTTTTGACATCCTGCATTTTTTTAAGCATTATTCCAGTATTTTTGTGGCACCATTTTTACTGGAGTTTTCCATTGTTTTTTAATGGCTTTCAACAATGAAGGAATTACTAGCCATTTTTCAAGCAAAATAACTGCTAAAATGCTCCAAAATAGAAATGGTCAGCTCACTATTTAACCACTAGGCATTATTGAAAACTGTAAGCCTTTAAATGATGCTCAACAGACTGATCATATACAGTAAACAGCAAGTAGTTTGTACATATAAATTTAAATGTTCATTCTTTTGAGCATTTAATTAGCACTTTTTCAGACCGATTTTGATAAGAATCTACCTGAAAATGGGTTGTGTGCACATACCTTTAGGGCTACTTCTCACTTGCGAGTTTCTCGCAGTAGAGCAATGCGAGAAAAACTCGCATTGGAATCGGACACATGTTAGTGAATGATTCAGCTCTCATCTGCGATTTTTTTCTCAGTCCAAATCGGACTGAGAAAAAAATCGCAGCATGCTGCTTTTTTGCGAGTTTCTACTGCGAGTCTCTCCAATGCAAGTCTATGGGAGCGTGTAAATAGTCGGATGTCACGGGACGGCACTCACACCATCCTAGTGACATGCGATTTTCTAAATACATTTCTCGCATGTTTCCTAAAACACTGGAAACGAGTGATGTCTCACAATGTCTGTCAATCACTATTCTCTGTCAGTCGGTCTCTCCCTCTCGGTCTCTATTCTCTCTCTGTCGGTCCGTCACTATCTCTGTCCCTCTCTCACAGTCTGTCGGTTATTTTCCCCTCCTCTCTCATACTCACCGTTCCCCGATCCCCGGCACGGCGCTGCACGGCATTCACACTACTGCGGCGGCTTTTACTATTTTGAAAAAGCCGGACGCTCATTAAACAATCTCGTATTCCCTTCTTTCCCCGTCCACAGGCGCCTATGATTGGTTGCAGTGAGACACGCCCCCACGCTGAGTGACAGGTGTCTCATTGCACCCAATCACAGCAACCGGTGGGCGGGTCTATACTGTGCAGTGAAATAAATAATTAAATAATTAAAAAAAACGGCATGCGGTCCCCCCAGTTTTAATACCAGCCAGATAAAGCCATACGGCTGAAGGCTGGTATTCTCAGGATGGGGAGCTCCACGTTATGGGGAGCCCCCCAGCCTAACAATATCAGTCAGCAGCCGCCCAGAATTGCCGCATACATTAGATGCGACAGTTCTGGGACTGTACCCGGCTCTTCCCGATTTACCCTGGTGCGTTGGCAAATTGGGGTAATAAGGAGTTAATGGCAGCCCATAGCTGCCACTAAATCCTAGATTAATCATGTCAGGCGTCTCCACGAGATACCTTCCATAATTAATCTGTAAATTACAGTAAATAAACACACACACCTGAAAAAATCATTTATTAGAAATAAAAAACACTAACAAATTCCCTCATCACCAATTTAATAAGCCCCAAAAAGCCCTCCATGTCCGGCGTAATCCAGGATGGTCCAGCGTCGCTTCCAGCTCTGCTGCATGGAGGTGACCGGACCTGCAGCAGACACCGCCGCTCCTGTCAGCTCCATGCAGCAACTGAGGTGAGTAGCACGATCAGCTGTGCTGTCACTGAGGTTACCCGCGGCCACCGCTGGATCCAGTGACAGCGGGTAACCTTAGTGACAGCTCAGCTGATCGCGCTACTCACCTCATTTGTTGAGTGGAGGTGACAGGAGCGGCGGTGTCTGCTGCAGCTCCTGTCACCTTCATGCAGCAGAGCTGGAAGCGACGCTGGAGGTCCGTGGATTATGCCGGACATGGAGGGCTTTTTGGGGCTTATTAAATTGCTGAACCAGGGAATTTGTTAATGTTTTTTATTTCTAATAAATTATTTTTTCAGGTGTGTGTGTTTATTTACTGTAACTTACAGATTAATCATGGAAGGTGTCTCGGGGAGACGCCTGACATGATTAATCTAAGATTTAGTGGCAGCTATGGGCTGCCATTAACTCTTTATTACCCCGATTTGCCAACGCACCAGGGTAAATCGGGAAGAGCCGGGTACAGTCCCAGAACTGTCGCATCTAATGTATGTGGCAATTCTGGGCGGCTGCTGACTGATATTGTTAGGCTGGGGGGCTCCCCATAACGTGGAGCTCCCCATCCTGAGACTACCAGCCTTCAGCCGTATGGCTTTATCTGGCTGGTATTAAAATTGGGGGGGGGACCGCACGCCGTTTTTTTTAATTATTTAATTATTTATTTCACTGCACAGTATAGACCCGCCCACCGGCTGCTGTGATTGGGTGCAGTGAGACACCTGTCACTCAGCGTGGGGGCGTGTCTCACTGCAACCAATCATAGGCGCCGGTGGGCGGGGAACGCAGGGAATACGAGATTGTTTAATGAACGGCCTGCTTTTTCAAAATAGTAAAAGCCGCCGCAGCAGTGTGAATGCCGTTCAGAGCCGCGCCGGGGATCGGGGTTCGGTGAGTATGAGAGAGGGCTGCTAACTTCAGTCACTCAGGGGATTAGCGGTCACCAGTGAGCCCTTCACGGGTGACCGCTAATCAGGACGCGGCACAGACAGAGCCGCGGCATGACAATGAAGTCGGGTGAAGTTCACCCGAGTTCATTCTGATTGTGCGGCTCTGTCTGTGTCTGCTGTCATCTGCCATTCAGCTCTGCTACATGGCTGTTCTGTGTCTGCTGTCAGCGGCCATGTAGCAGAGCTGAATGGCAGATGACATAGTAAAAAATACGCATTACACACGCATTACACACGCATTACACACGCTAGTAAAATCATTAATTTATTCAGAAAAAGCATCGCACTTGCGTTGCACTCGGACTTAACGTGAACTAAAATCAGCCGAGTTTTTTTCAGCCCAGTCGGACTGATTTTGCTCGCATAGATGTGTTTCCAGCCTTAGGCCACTTTCACACTGCGTTGTGATCTCTGTTCAGTGATCCTGTTGGGGCCCCGTCTGAACTCCTCCCGCAAAATGTTTTTTGGACGCAAACGTCGACAGGGCCATTGACTTTAATGGTGCAGACAGAGTCACCGTGTGCTCTGTCGTGCATCATTTTCGGGAGTGTACACTTATTGGAGGCGGACACCAAGACATAGTAGACTATGTTTGGTGTCCGCCTCCAGTAACCAGATACGCCAAAAAATGGTGCATGAGAGAGCACACGGTGACTGTCCGCACCATTATAGTCAAAGACACTGTTGGCACATGCGTCCGAAACCCATTTTGTGTGGGGTTCGGACAGAAGCCCCAACAGGACCACTGAACGGAGGTCAGAACGCAGTGTAAAAGGGCGATTAGCATGTGATTTTTTTATTTTCACTGCTCAATATTCAAAAAGTCTGTGAAGCCCCAGGGGGTTTAGGGTGCTCACCACACATTAGATAAGTTCCTTAAGGGGTCTAGTTTCCAAAATGGGGTCACTTGTTGGTGGTTTCTACTGTTTAGGCATATAAGAGGCTCTCCAAACGCGACTTTGCATCCGATAATTCCAGACAATTTTGCATTTGAAAAGTCTAATGGCGCGTCTTCCCTTCTGAGCCCTGCACAAACAGTAGTTTTCCACCAGGTATGAGGTATCAGCGTACTCAGAAGAAATTGCACAAGATTTGGGTCATTTTCTCCTGTTACCCTTTTGAAATTGTAAAATTTGGGGGTCAAGTAACATTGAACTACCTGAAGGGTTAATAAACTACTTGGATGTGGTTTTGAGCAGTCTAAGGGGTGCAGTTTTAACAATGGTGTCACTTTTGGGTATTTTCTGCTACATAAGCCTTTCAAAGTCCCTTCAAATGTTATGTGGCCCCTAAAATAAATGGTTTTGTAAATTTTGTTGTAAAAATTAAAAATTGCTGATTAACTATAAGCCCTTTTAACGTCCTAACAAAAAATGTTTCAAAATGTGTACTGATGTAAAGTAGGCATGTGGGAATTGTTATTTATTAACTAGTTTGTTTGAAATAAATGTCTGGTTTAAGGGCATAAAAATTCAAAATTTGAAAATTGCAAAATTTTTGCCAAATTTCCAATTTTTTCACAAGTAAATGCTAAAAATATCATCCTAAGTTTACCATCAACATAAAGTACACTATGTTACAAAAAACACCGGGATCCATTGAAGCGTTCCAGTGTTATAACCTAATAAAGTGACACTCGTCAGAATTGCAAAAAATGGCCTGGGCATTAAAGTGAAAACCATGCTCTGGGGTAAAGGGGTTAAAAACTCATATGTAAGTAAAAATTGTATCACTGGAAATGTCATCTTCTCCCACAAAACATAAGCTGCAATACAGCTCCGTTAGCAAAAAATAAAAAAGCTATAGCTCACAGAATACAGCGAAAAACAAAACATTTTTTTTCTATATGATTTTAAGGTGTAAAAGCAGCACAATGTTAAAAAAAGCATAATAAATGTGGTTTCACTGTATTCATATTGACCCGAAGAATAAAGCTGTCATAACTTTTACGTCATTTTTTTCCCTGAATTGCTGTTTCTTCTTAGTTCTGCCTCACAAAAAAGAATAGAAAGCGATAAAAAAATATTGTGTGGCCTAAAATCATTCTTATAAAATTGCAACTCATCCCGCAAAAAACAAGCCCTCACATGCCTGTCGGCATAAAAATAAAAAACCTATAGCCTTCAAAATTCAATGATGCAGAAAACTTTTATTTTATCAAAAAGTGTTTTTTTTTGTTTGATGATAGCAAACGTAAAATAACTATGTAAATCTGGTATAGCTGTGATTTTACTGCCCTGAGAAATAAAGCCGTCCTATCACTTATACCACAAGGTGAACGGCATAAAAATTAGCTAGAAAGCCAATTTTTCAACTGCTGTTGATTTGTTTAGTTTGCCCTCCAAAGATTGCAGAATGGCTCACCTCACTTTTACCCTGTGCTCTTCGCTCATAGCTTACACCAGGTATTACTTGTAAATCTCTGAAAAACATGATTCAGACCAAATTCCCAATGGAAAATTTACAGTAATGAGGCAGAGGGAGTCACTTTGAACTCTTAACTGGCCTGTGATCCGGCAGTCTCACTCATTTTAGCCGTGCACAAAAGAGCGATTAACAACAGTTTTAAGCGCCTCTGAAAAGGCCACCGCTGAACAGCGGCAAATTGGAGTCTGGAGTAATGCGGGCATCACACGATACGATCTATCGTGCGATCGCATGAGCGATCGTACCCGCCCCCGTCGTTTGTGCGTCACGATCAATTAGTTGCCCGTGGCGCACAAAGTCGTTAAACCGCCGTCACACGTACTTACCTGCTGAGCGACGTCCCTGTGGGCGGCGAACATCCGCTTCCTGAAGGGGATGGGACGTTCGGCGTCACAGCGACGTCACACAGCGGCCGGCCAATAGAAGCGGAGGGGCGGAGATGAGCGGGACGTAACATCTCGCCCACCTCCTTACTTCTGCATAGCCGGCGGGAGCCGCGGGACGCAGGTAAGCTGTGTTCATCGTTCCCATGGTGTCACAACTGAACAACTGGCGCAAAGAAAAATAAACGATTTTTTAAAAATGAGCGACGTGTCAACGATACACGATTTGCGAACGTTCTGCGTCGCTCGTAGGTGTCACACGGGACGACGTCGTATGTGCGTCATGAAAACCATGACCCCGATGACATATCGCATGATAGATCGTCTCGTGTGACGCCCGCATAACTCTGCTGCCTCAGAATAATGACTGGATGCATTTAGGGTTTCACCTGAATCACGCATTTTGGAGATATAGATGGAAACCTTAATGTAAGTGCTCAGTATAGAGCACAGGATAAATGTGAACTGATACAAAACATTCTGCTCTTCAAATTGCCACCAAATAGCATTCAACTCAACCCACAAAAAATCAAGTCCCCACTCAAGTCCATCATCTGTTAATGGATATAGAGGGGACTTCCACGTTACTGGTAATACAAAGGCTTTTAAAAAGCATTATGGCTCCCCCCAAAAAGAAATCCAGCAAAATATGCACTCCCAAATACAAATGCCTCTCTCTATCTGAGTACCACAATGTGTCTAAACCACAATTAGTCTCCACAGTTTTAGCATTGTTATAGTGAGGAGTAGAGTTGAGCGCGGTTCGCGGTTCGAGGTTCTCCAGTTCTAAGCTCGAGTGATTTTTGGGGCTGTTCGAGATCGAACTAGAACTCGAGCTTTTTGCAAAAGCTCGATAGTTCTAGATACGTTCGAGAACAGTTCTAGCAGCAAAAAGCAGGGCTTTTTACAGCTACAGTGTGCAGGAGCCATCGCTGGCAGCCTGCCAGAAGCTGGTAACCAAGATAAACATCGGGTATCCAAGCAAAGCGCTTTGGTTAGTAACCCGATGTTTATCATAGTTACGTGCAGGAAGCCCACACTTCCCCGCTCAGCTCGCTCCGCCCCCTCCTGCCCGCGGCATGTAGACATACATACACACACACACACACACACCCCCGCTCGGCTTACCTGCGGTGATGAAGTCCCGCCATCCCGACCTCAGCGCTGTCACTGTCCTCCATGGCCGCCGCTTGTCACATCACCTCTCGCTTCCGACCCGAGACTGACTAGCGGTGACGTCACGGACCTCTCGCGATACTTGGTGTGAAGGCGCCGGTCATTGAACTCAGTGACAGGGGCTGTCAGTGTGCTGGAGATCAGCGCAGGTAATGTACCTCGCTGACAGCAGCACTTGTCATGCCCTGCAGTGACCTGGGCTGACCCATTGATGTTAGCTCAGGTCACTGCATTGCTCTCCCAGCCAATGGGGAACATTCTGCTCTTCATTGACTGGGACAGTGTGGATCGTCATGGCAACCCCTTGGATTACACCAGACCTGGATTTGTTTTTCATTCTAATAAATTGGTTAAAGAGGGAATGTTTTGGGGAGTGTTTTTTCAAATAAAAATGTGTTTGTCGTCTATTTTTTTTTATTACTGACTGGGTTGGTGATGTCGGGTATCTGATAGACGCCTGACCTCACCAACCAGAGGGCTTGATGCCAGGTGACATTACACATCTGGTATTAACCCCATATATTACCCCGTTTGCCACCGCACCAGGGCGCGGGATGAGCTGGGGCGAAGCACCAGGATTGGCGCATCTAATGGATGCGCCACTTCTGGGGCGGCTGCGGCCTGCTATTTTTAGGCTGGGGAGAGTCCAATAACCATGGACCTCCCTAGTCTGAGAATATCAGGCCCCAGCTGTCTGCTTTACCTTGGCTGGTGATCCAATTTTGGGGGACCCCTACGTGTTTTTTTTTTAATTATTTATTTAATTTAAAATAACAGCGTGGGGTGGCCTCAGTTTTGGATTACCAGCCAAGGTGAGGTTGCCAGCTGTGGTCTGCAGGCTGCAGCCGTCTGCTTTACCCTAGCTGGCTACAAAACTAGGGGGAACCCTACGTCATTTTTTTTTTTTTTTCATTTTTTTGGCTAAATACAAAGCTAAGCACCCCTTAGTGCCACATGAAAGGCACCAAAGGGTGCTCCACTTTTTCTCCATTTTTTCTCCACTTTTTCTACATTTTTTCTCCACTTTTTCTACATTTTTTCTCCATTTTTTCTCCACTTTTTCTCCACTTTTTCTCCATTTTTTTCTCCACTTTTTCTCCACTTTTTCTCTATTTTTTTCTCCACTTTTTCTCCACTTTTTCTCCACTTTTTCTCCATTTTTTTCTCCATTTTTTTCTCCACTTTTTCTCCACTTTTTCTCCACTTTTTCTCCACTTTTTCTCCACTTTTTCTCCACTTTTTCTCCATTTTTTTCTCCATTTTTTTCTCCACTTTTTCTCCACTTTTTCTCCACTTTTTCTCCACTTTTTTCTCCACTTTTTCTCCACTTTTTCTCCATTTTTTCTCCACTTTTTTCTCCACTTTTTCTCCACTTTTTCTCCACTTTTTCTCCATTTTTTCTCCACTTTTTTCTCCACTTTTTCTCCACTTTTTCTCCACTTTTTCTCCACTTATTCTCCACTTTTTCTCCACTTTTTCTCCACTTATTCTCCACTTTTTCTCCACTTTTTCTCCACTTTTTCTCCATTTTTCTCCACTTTTTCTCCACTTTTTCTCCACTTTTTCTCCACTTTTTCTCCACTTTTTCTCCACTTTTTCTCCATTTTTTCTCCACTTTTTCTCCACTTTTTCTCCACTTTTTCTCCATTTTTTCTCCACTTTTTCTCCACTTTTTTTCCACTTTTTCTCCACTTTTTCTCCACTTTTTTCTCTTCAGTATGGACCTTCCCACCCTGAGAATACCAGACCACAGCTGTCCGCTTTACCTTGGCTGGTGATCCAATTTGGGGGGGACCCTACTTTTATTGTGTAATTATTAATATTTATAAAATAATTATAAAAAAGTGCCTGAGGGGACCTCCACATTGGATCCCCAACCACGGTAAAGCTGCCAGCTGTGGTTTTCAGGCTACAGCCGTCTGCTTTACCCTAGCTGGCTATCAAAAATGGGGGGACCCAATGTCATTTTTTTTTTAACTATTTTTTAAATAGAAAAAATTAATAAGCTTCCCTGTATTTTGATTGCCAACCAAGGTAACGGCAGGCAGATGGGGGTGGCAACCCATAGCTGTCTGCTTTATCTGCGCTGAGAATCAAAAATACCGCAGAGCGCTACGTCATTTTTTTAAAGATTTATTTTTACAGCACTGTGATGTCCAGCAATCAAAATACAGGGAAGCCCATTTTATTTTTAGTTATTTAAATAAATAATTAAAAAAAATATATATGGGCTCCCGCTGCATTTTTTGTATTGCTAGCTAAGGGTAATCCAATCAGCTACTGGCTGCTAACCCCCACTGCTTGGTGTTACCTTCACTGGCAATGGGAAATCCAGGGAAGCATTTTTTATTTTTTTTTGCCAAAAAACTACAAAAAAAGGACGTGAGCTTCGCCATATTTTTGTATGCTAGCCAGGTATAGCAGGCAGGTGCTGGAAGAGTTGGATACAGCGCCAGAAGATGGCGCTTCTATGAAAATGCCATTTTCTGAGGCAGCTGCAGACTGCAATTCGCAGCAGTGGGGCCCAGAAAGCTCAGGCCAACCTGTGCTGCGGATTCCAATCCCCAGCTGCCTAGTTGTACCTGGCTGGACACAAAAATGGGGCGAAGCCTACGTCATTTGTTTTCTAATTATTTCATGAAATTCATGAAATAATAAAAAAAGGGCTTCCCTTTATTTTTGGTTCCCAGCCGGGTACAAATAGGCAACTGGGGGTTGGGGGCAGCCGTACCTGCCTGCTGTACCTGGCTAGCATACAAAAATATGGCGAAGCCCACATAATTTTTTCAGGGGGCAAAATGGATGGAGTATGCTGAGCCTTGTAGTTCTGCAGCTGCTGTCTGTCTGTATGGAGAAGAGCAGACAGCAGCTGCAGAACTACAAGGCTCAGCATACTCCATCCAGGACTGTATGCAGAAGTTTTTTGCCCACCAAAAAAATGATGTGGGCTTCGCCATATTTTTGTATGCTAGCCAGGTACAGCAGGCAGCCACGGGCTGCCTCCAACCCCCAGTTGCCTATTTGTACCCGGCTGGGAACCAAAAATATAGGGAAGCCCTTTTTTTTAATTATTTCACTTATTTCATGAAATAATTAAAAAACAAATGACGTGGGCTTCGCCCCATTTTTGTGTCCAGCCAGGTACAACTAGGCAGCTGGGGATTGGAATCCGCGGCACAGGTTAGCCAGAGGTTTCTGGGCGCCTCTGCTGCGAATTTCAGTCCGCTGCCGCCCCAGAAAATGGCGCTCTCATAGAGGCGCCATCATCTGGCGCTGTATCCAACTCTTCCAACAGCCCTGGAGCCGGGTGGCTTGTTGGGTAATCATGAGTTAATACTGGCTTTGTTTTACTAGCCAGTATTAAGCCAGAGATTCTTAATGTCAGGCACGTTTGACCCGGCCATTAAGAATCTCCAATAAAGGGTTAAAAAAAACACCACACAGAGAAAAAATACTTTAATAGAAATAAATACACAGACACATTAGAGACTCCATCTTTATTACCCCCTGTCAGCCCTCCACGATCCTGCTCTTCTGTCTTCTTTCTTTCTAGTGTAGTAGTAGTGACGATTGTAGTGAGGATGAGGTGCACCAGCCCATCATGGGCTGGGGCATCTCATCCTCACTACAATCCTCACTAGTGTAGTAGTAGTGACGATTGTAGTGAGGAGGATGATGTGCACCAGCCCATCATGGGCTGGGGAACCTCATCCTCAGTACAATCCTCACTACAATCGTGAAGCAGCGTGCAGCCTTCACTCCGTGAGTGATCACTGCTGGCTGTCAGCGGTAGCAGCGGTAACGCTGAGAGACGCGTTACCATAGCAACGGTGCTCTCGGAGCCGCGGTTAGCGGTGACGTCACCGCTAACTGCGTTGCTATGGCAACGGTGATCTCCGTTAATGACCGGCTGTGTCAGCCGGTCCCTAACGGAACGGGGAGTCGACCGTGTGCTAGAGCATGTCGCCGGTACACGACGATACACATATGTGCACCGTGTACCGGAGAGATGCACTCGCAGGTCCTACATGACGTGTCATAGTCATGTGACCAGTCTGTAGCCAATGAGATAATAGCCACGTGACTGGTCACATGGCTATTTTGACGTCACGATAGGTCCTGCATCTCTGCTGGCAGTGCAGGTCACCGGGAGGATTCAGCGATCATCGGATGGAGTAGCGGCAGGAGACAGAGTGCAGAAGGGATCGCGAGGACCGGTAAGTGTTATGGCAATGTTTATTAATTGTTTGTGTACATTTATAATGCATTTTTATGTGTTTGTGATTGCCTCCCATTCTAGCCTATACGTTCGAGTTTGGTTCGTCGAACGTTCGACGAACCGAACTCGAACGGGACCCCCGTTCGGCGAACCGACCTCAAGCCGAACCGGGACCGGTTCACTCATCTCTAGTGAGGAGAGCCCGCTTACTTTACAGGGTGTGTGTCTTTACAGGGCGCAATGTATGAGCACTACAATGTGCTGGGCACTACTAGGGTTTATCTGCAATATTTAATTCTGCAACATTCACTGCATATGACGCCATGGTTGTTTTAATGGTAAAAATGTAGTTATTTTTCTTTACTGCCCAATAGGATAAAATTTTGTGACACACCTGGGGTGTCAATATGCTCACTGTACCCCTAGTGAATTCTTTGAGGAAAACAGTTTGTAAAATGAGTTATTTGTGGGGGATTTCTTCCTGTTCTTGTACCTCAGGGTCTTTGCCAATGTGACATGGCACTTCCAAACCATTCAAACTAAATCTGAACTAAAATATGACGCTTCTTCCCTTCAGACCTCTGCAATGTGCCTCAAAAGTGGTTTTCAAGCACATATCGGTTATTAGCGAACTCAGGAGAAATTGTGTGACAAATTGTATTGTGCATTTTCTATTATTACTGTGATGGTGGGATATGGGGGGAGGTGTATCTTGCTGTAGATTCCTATTTTAAGCTTGGCTCACTCTCCATTATTTGTACTGCTTCTGTACATTTCTATTGTTTCTAAGTTATCACCCCCTATAGTGCAAGGTTATAGCCTCTTGAGGCACTTCCGTCCCTGTGTGTAGGGGGAGGTGGGCCTAGAGTCCAGCCAACTGTAAACCCTTTGCTTACCTGGGAGATTCAAGCAGTCTGTTGGGAACTTGAAGGGAGAAGGATTGATCCTCTGGGAGAAGCTGAGACTTCTTAGACCTGGACATTTATCGGTTACCGGACTATATTTGTGTTACTTAACTAATTTTACCCTCTGTTTTGTGGATTATGTTATGGACCATTTTCTTTGCTTGGAATAAATGCTCTTTGGATTGTACCTCCATCTCTCGCTCTGTTGATTGTGTGATATGGGAGAAGGCCCCATGACAACTGGTGGCAGCGGCGGGATCAACAGAGCGCAGCCTAATGGAGATCCACCAACAAAGTGAGTACAGAAACTGGACTGCTTCCAGTCTAAAAGAGAGAGCCAAAGATCTGGGCCTGAGCTACCAGGGACTGAGTAAAGAAGCCTTAATTGATCTACTTGTGGGTGAAAGCCAGTCCACCTCCTCCCAGATGTCTGACAGACAAACACTGGGGACGGGGATCCCTGCCCCAAAAAGCCAGTGGGTGATGTGGTTCTAAGAAGCGATGGCAGCTCTTGGTGTATCTCAGGAATATAAGGAGCAGGCTGCTCGCCGAGCACAGAGGAGACAAGAAGCAATGGAGTCCGACAGAGAGAATAATGTGAGTTGGAAAGGTAAACCCAGCGATCCGGGAGCCTGTACGGATCACCCGAGCGGACCTCAAGCCATTTGATGAGGTTTCCAGAGATGTGGAAGGGTTCTTCAAGGACTTTGAGCCGCAGTGTGTCATGATGGAGGTACCCCACTCTGGCTGGGTGCGTTTGTTAATGGGACTCCTAAACGGAAGCCTGGCAGAGGCTTATCGCACCATTGACTCACAGCAGAATCGGGATTACAACATTGTAAAGCTGACTATCTCAGATTACCATGCCATCACCCCAGACTCACATAGGGCACAGTTCCGAGACCTTCCATGCACCACAGCAGGATCGTTTAGGATGCATGCTGATAAGATGTCCCAGGCATGTCAGAGATAGCTGGAAGCGGAAGACACTTTCACTGTGGAAGACGTTATACAGGTATTTCTTATAGAACAATTTTTGTACAAGTGTCCCTCAGAAATATGGGAATGGGTCAGAGAGAGCACGCCATGCACCTTGAATGGAGCTGCAGCCCTGGCTGATGAGGCTCTTACTATCCGACCGCAATGGAGGGGGCGTCTGGACAATAAGACACAGCCTGCTCCTGCTCCCCGCCCCTCTTCAGTTATATCTGCCCCTCCAACCAGCTGCAGTCCGATGACAACCACGGCTCCCAATCCTGGGCCCCAACAGTTCTGACCATGCCCTGGGAGGATCACAGAGAGGAGATGTTATGGGTATGGACAACCTGGGCACCTGCAATCCAGTTGTCCCGCAAGGATTCGGAGGGACCCCCACGCACCTCTATCTCATCCGGTGCATTTTGTGCATTCCATCACGCCTGAGGAACAGTTACCACCACCTCTACCGGAGTGTACTGCTGACCCCTGCACCATAGATGCCCCTGTTGGAGTGTATGGCCTCCGTCCTTTGTTACCAGGTTCTCCTACTGCCTTCTCCAGAATGCACACTGGAAGCAGTATGATGCAGAGGAGATGTTATCGATGTAGGCAACCTGGGCATTTGCAAAACACTTGCAGTGTTGGTTGATTGAGGAATGAGCTTGCACCAAATCGACCTGTTCATTCTCTACAGCCGAACACAATGGGGAAAGAGATCTAACCCCTTCAAGTTGACTTGCCTAATGATTTAGACACTCATGGTCAGCCACTAGGGGTTTATGGGGTGCGAGCCACAGACCCGAGTTTCTCTTACCATCAAAGTAAGAACTTACAGGAGGTTGTGCTGAATGGACAGAGAGTCATTGGATTTTGTGATTCTAGGGCATTTCTCACAATAGCTGATCCCCGGGTGGTTCGGCCAAAAGCGATACATCATGGACCAGGGATTGTTATTGAATTGGCTGGAGGACAAAAAAGGAATATCCCAAAGGCAACTGTAGAACTGGACTTTGGCTTTGGGGTCAAGCAATGGGTAGTTGGGGTGATGCCTGGATGTGGCGGCCTGCCTGCAGATATTCTCCTAGGAAATGATGTGGGAGATCTACAATGCCAATTTGTGGGTGCAGGAAGCATAGTTTGAGTGAAGGAGGACACAAAGAGAAGCTTGTCCTTCCAGCCATATCGCTGTACAAGGGACTACCTACAGCTTCTCCATCCAATACAAGCGTGGAAGCCAACACTAGAATGCTGATGGACTGTCCCGGCAAGAAGAACCATAGACTATCCACAGCTGAGCAACATGGACTTAAGTGAGATGGCCAGAGGTCTGTGTAGACCTCATGGCATACTCACTTTTTCAGAAGGAGGGAGAGGTTGTGATGGTGGGATATGGGGGAGGTGTATCTTGCTGTAGATTCATATTTTAAGCTTGGTTCACTCTCCTTTATTTGTACTGCTTCTGTGTACATTTCTATTGTTTCTAAGTAATCACCCCCTATAGTGCAAGGTTATAGCCTCTTGAGGCGCTTCCGTCCCTATGTGTAGGGGGAGGTGTGCCTAGAGTCCATCCAACTGTAAACCCTTTGCTTACCTGGGAGATTCAGGCAGTCTGTTGGGAACTTGAAGGGAGAAGGATTGATCCTCTGGGAGAAGCTGAGACGTCTCAGACCTGGACATTTATCGGTTACCGGACTATATTTGTGTTACTGGACTAATTTTACCCTCTGTTTTGTGGATTATGTTATGGACCATTTGCTTTGCTTGGAATAAATGCTCTTTA
This sequence comes from Anomaloglossus baeobatrachus, assembly GCF_048569485.1. Classification (NCBI taxonomy): domain Eukaryota; kingdom Metazoa; phylum Chordata; class Amphibia; order Anura; family Aromobatidae; genus Anomaloglossus; species Anomaloglossus baeobatrachus. Next base: position 702,697,697 of record NC_134354.1, on the reverse strand, counting down.
GATTGTACTGCCATCTCTCGCTCTGTTGATTGTGTGATATGAGAGGACTCCGTGACAATTACCCTTTTTCGAAAATTTAAACTTTGAGTCCAAAGCAACGTTTTACTAGAAAAATGGTATTTTTTTATTTTCACAGCCCAATGTTATACAATTTTGTGAGTCATCTGAAGGCTAAAACTGCTCCCTACATTTCTAAGATGAAATCCTTGAGAGGTGTAGTTTCCAAAATGGGTTCACTTGTAAGGGATTTCCTGCTATTTAGCATGTCAGGGGCTCTTGAAACGTGACATGGCATTCGCAATTTATTCCATCCAAAATGGTGCTTCAATTACGATTCCTGCTGCACACCCAAACAGTAGTTTTCTATTACACATGGGTATCGATGTACTTAAATTATACAACAAATTGTATGGTCCATTTTCTCCTAGTACTCTTGTGAAAATGAAAAATTTGGGGTTAAAGCAACATTTTTGTGGTAAAAATTTATTTTTTCGTTTTCATAGTTCAATGTTATACAATTTTGTGAAGCACCTGTGTGTTCAAGATGCTCTCTATATATCTAGAAAAAAATCTTTGAGAGGTCTAGTTTCCAAAATGGGGTCAATTGTGGGGAATTTCCACTGTTTAGGCACATAAGAGGCTCTACAAATGCAACATGGCATTCGTTATCTGTTCCAGACAATTTTGTGCTCACAAAATTCAAATAGCGCTCCTTCCCTTCTGAGCCCTGTCATGAGCTCAAACAGTAGTTTTCCACCACATGGAGAAATTGCATAACAAATTGTATGGTCCATTTTCTGTTGTTACCTTTGTAAAATTGAAAAAATTTAGAGTTAAAACAACATCTTTGTGGTAAAAGAAATGTATATATTTTTTCATTCTCAAAGCTCAACGTTATAAATTTCTGTGAAGCACCTGTGAATTTAAGTTGGTCAAATATCTAGTGGAATTCCTTTAGGGGTATAGTTTCCAAAATGGGTAGACGAGTTCACTTGTGGGAGAGCTCCACTGTTTAGGTACATCAAGAGCTCTGCAAATGTGACATGGTGTCTGCTAACGATTTCAGCAAATGGTGCTCCTTCCCTACCGAGCCAAACCATGTACCCAAACAGTAGTTTTCCACCACATATGGGGTATTAGTTTACTCAGGAGAAATAGTATAATATATTGTATGGTGCACTTTCTCCTGTTACTCTGGTGAAAATGCCAAATATTGGGCTAAAGTAATATTTTTATCGGAAAAAGTAAAATTTTCATTTTTTCCCTCCAAATTGCTTTAGTTCCTGTGAAACATCTGACGGATTAATAAACTTCTATTATGCGGGCTTGAGCACTTTGAGGGATGTAGTTTTTATATTGCTGTCTCTTTTGTGTACTTTTTGTCACAAAGTCACTTCAAATGTGATGTGGTCTTTAAAAAAAAATATGTTTTCTATTATATTGGAGAAATGAGAAATTGCTGATAAACATGTAATCCTTCTAACTTCCTAACAAAAAAAATATCTTTCAAAAATGATGCTGATGTAAAGTAGACATGTGGCAAATGTTCTTTATCAACTATTTTGTGTGACATAACTTTCTGGTTTAAAGACATAAATATTCAAAGTTTAAAAATTGCAAAGTTTTCAAAGTTTTCGCCAAATTTCCAATATTTTCCATAATAAACACAAAAAATATCATCCTAAATTAACCACAAACATGAAGTACAATATGTTACGAATAAAGAGTCTAAGGGGTACTTTGCACGCTGCAACATCGCTAGCCGACGATAGTGATGCCGAGCGCGATAGTACCCGCCCCCGTCGCACATGCAATATCTTGTGATAGCTGCCGTAGCGAACATTATCACTACGGCAACTTCACACGCACATACCTGGTCGGCGACGTCGCTGTGATTGCCGAAGAATCCCTCCTTCAAGGAGGCGGTGCGTTCCGCGTCACAGTGACATCACCACGACGTCAATAATTGGCCGCCCAATAGAAGCGGAGGGGTGGAGATGAGCGGGATGTAAACATCCCGCCCACCTTCTCCCTTCCACATTGCCGGTTGACCGGCGGGCGCAGGTAAGGAGATGTTTGTCGCTCCTGCGGCTTCACACACAGCGATGTGTGGCACTGCAGGAACGACAAACAACATCGTACCTGCGGACGCACCGACATTATGAAAATGAATGACGTGACACAGATCACCGATTTTTGACTGTTTCACGCTCGTTCATCTTCTCTCCTAGGCTTTACACGTTGCGACGTCGTTACCGGAACCGGATGTGTGTCACTTTCAGTTTGACCCCGACGATATCGCAGTAGCGATGTCGCAACGTGCAAAGTACCCCTAAAAATCACCGGGATCTGTTGAAGCGTTCTAGAATTATAACATCATAAAGTCACAGTGATCAGAATTGAAAAAATTGACCTGGTCAGGAAGGTGAAAACAGGTTGGAGGGGTGACGGGATTAAGTACATTTCTCTGTGTGATTTCTAAGGACCTATCGTTCAAGCCCTATTTATGTAGAAATGGGGATTCTAGCAACAATATCAAATTTTAATGTACAGTGCCACTGAACAGATGACAAAATGAAAATAAAATATTAAAAACACGGAGACCACACCACACATTGCATTCTACTTGTTGGAATTTAGGAGGAATTTTTATGACTTGGATGATGAACTGTACACATATGGTATTAACTGGAATCAATGTAACAGAAAACAAGACAAAAATTAGTGAATTGCATGTGTTGAAAATGAACTGGTTTCCAATGACCTCAGGAAAGGTTTATTCATGTACAGTATAAGCAAGCAGCACATGCAGATGTCCTGTCCTGTCCTGTCCCCAACAGAATACAGATCTTGTCCAGAACTTAGATTAACCCTCGTGTGTATTGTGAAAGTTGTTTGGAACTGATATGGGGAGCAAGATGAATATGAAAAAGCCTGGGGTGAGAGCAGAGCTTTGGAGAGAGGGAGTGATTGCACATATAAGACATGTTGGTCATCTGTTATTTAAAGCACTACATAAATTGCTCAGTTTTCACACGTAAAGCCCGCTTTACACGCTTCAATATATCTCACAATCCGTCGTTGGGGTCAAGTTGTAAGTGACGCACATCCGGTATCGTTCGTGACGTATTTGCGTGTGACACCTACGTGCGATCAAGAATGAACGCAAATACGGTGATCGCATACACGTTGTTTATTTCTCATACATTGGACGTTTTGTTGTACGAACCTAGTCAATTGAAACGTGTGACATCTCTCATACGATTTTGATGTCTGAGGCTATGTGCGCAGGTGTGCGATCTGCACCGCAGCTTAAAAATGGTCCGCTTCAGAGCGCAGCTGAAAAGCTGCGTTCTGAAGCGCCTCACAATGTCTGTCATTCACTAATCTCTGTCAGTCGGTCACTATCTCTGTCCCTCTCTCTCTGTCCATGTCAGTCTATCCCTCTTAACCCCTCTCTCATACTCACCGATCCCCGATCACCGGCGCGGTGCTGCACGGCATTCACACTGCTCCGGCGGCTTTTACTATTTTGAAAAAGCCGGCCGCTCATTAAACAATCTGGTATTTCCTGCTTTCCCCGCCCACCAGCGCCTATGATTGGTTGCAGTGAGACACGCCCCCACGCTGAGTGACAGGTGTCTCACTGCACCCAATCACAGCAGCCGGTGGGCGTGTCTATACTGTGCAGTGAAATAAATAATTAAATAATTTAAAAAAACGGCGTGCGGTCCCCCCAATTTTAAAACCAGCCAGATAAAGCCTTATGGCTGAAGGCTGGTATTCTCAGGATGGGGAGCTCCACTTTATGGGGAGTCCCCCAGCCTAACAATATCAGTCAGCAGCCGCCCAGAATTTCCGCATACATTAGATGCGACAGTTCTGGGACTGTACCCGGCTCTTCCCGATTTTGCCCTGGTGCTTTGGCAATCGGGGTAATAAGGAGTTATTGGCAGCCCATAGCTGCCAATAACTCCTAGATTAATCATGTCAGGCGTCTCCCCGAGATACCTTCCATGATTAATCTGTAAGTGACAGTAAATAAACACACACACCCGAAAAAATCCTTTATTAGAAATAAAAAACACAAACATATACCCTCGTTCAGCACTTTAATAAGCCCGAAAAAGCCTTCCATGTCCGGCGTAATCCAGGATGGTCCAGCGTCGCTTCCAGCTCTGCAGCATGAAGGTGACCGGAGCTGCAGAAGACACAGCCGCTCCTGTCAGCTCCACGCAGCTAATGAAGGGAATAGCGCGATCAGCTGAACTGTCACTTAGGTTACCCGCTGTCACTGGATACAGCGGTCTGACTCACTGACTTATTCACTCACTCTCACCCACTCACCGGCGCAGGGCTGCACGGCTGTCACACTGCTCCGGCGGCTTCTCCTGATTTGAAAATGCCGGCCGCTCATTATTCAATCTCGTATTCCCTGCTTTCCCCGCACACCGGCGCCTATGATTAGTTGCAGGCAGACACGCCCCCACGCTGAGTGACAGCTGCCTCACTGCAACCAATCACAGCAGCCGGTGGGCGGGTCTATATTGTGCAGTAAAATAAATAAATAATTAAAAGAAAAACGGCGTGCGGTTCCCCCCAATTTTGATACCAGCTAAGATAAAGCCACACGGCTGAAGGCTGGTATTCTCAGGATGGGGAGCTCTACGTTATGGGGAGCCCCTCAGCCTAAAAATATCAGCCAGCAGCCGCCCGGAATTGCCGCATCCATTAGATGCGGCAGTCCAGGGACTCTACCCGGCTCTTCCTGAATTGCCCTGGTGCGGTGGCAATCGGGGTAATAAGGGGTTAATCATGGCAGGCGTTTATGAGACACCCCCATTGATTAACCTGTAAGTGAAAGTAAATAAACACATACACCCAAAATAATCCTTTATTTGGAATAAAAGGCAAAAAAACACCCTCTTTCACCATTTTATTAAAATCCCCAAATACCCCTCCAGGTCCGACGTAATCCACAGAGGTCCCACGACGATTTCAGCTCTGCTACATGAAGCTGACAGCAAAGGCAGTAGAACACCGCCTCTCTCTATCAGCTCCACACAGCAACTGAAGAGAGTCGCGCTGTCAGCGGTGACGTCACTGAGGTAATGCCGGGTTGTGTGCGGTGATCATGCGTGCAGGGTAGTGCTGGTGTGTGTGGTAATAATGCGTGCGGTAATGCAGGGGTGTGCGGTGATGATGCGTGCTGGGTAGTGCCTGCATGTGCAGTGATGATGTGTGATGGGTAGTGCCTGCGTGTGCGGTGATGATGCGTGCTGGGTAGTGCCTGCATGTGCGGTGATGATGTGTGCTGGGTAGTGCCTGCGTGTGCGGTGATGATGCGTGCTGGGTAGTGCCTGCATGTGCGGTGATGATGTGTGCTGGGTAGTGCCGGCGTGTGCGGTGATGATGCGTGCTGGCGTGTGCGGTGATGATGCGTGCTGGGTAGTGCTGGCGTGTGCGGTGATGATGCGTGCTGGGCATGTGCGGTGATGATGCATGCTGGGTAGTGGCGGCGTGTGCGGTGATGATGCGTGCTGGCGTGTGCGGTGATGATGCATGCTGGGTAGTGCTGGCGTGTGCGGTGATGATGCGTGCTGGGTAGTGCTGGCGTGTGCGGTGATGATGCGTGCGAGGTAGTGCCTGCGTGTGTGCGTGTGGGGTCTCTCTCAGCATAAAAAAAAAAACAAACGGATCCGTCGCATCAGTTTTTTCACAATCTGAGACGGATCCGTTGCATCAGGCACAAAGCAGATTGTGCCTGATTGGGAAAAAACTGATGTGTGAACAGCAGCTCTGCCAGGCAGGGGATCAGTGGTCAGTAGCTGATAGAAGCATTGGCAATGCTTCTATCTTTGCATATTACCGGCCAGTGCTGTGCACCTGCAGGAGAGGACACAAGTGGTAAGTACACTGTCCTCTCCCCAATGTCCTGATCTACCGTGGTGTGCCTGCAGCATTGAGAAGCAAACACTGTTTGATTCTCAATGCTGCAGGGCAGGCACACACGATAGATAAGGACACAGGGAGTCAGAGAAACAGAGGATCTCACGCTCCGGCCGGGGGCTGGGGGAGGGGAATCAGTGCTGGGGAGATTCAGTTTACATACCTTAGCAGCAGCACAGAGCAGACAGAGACTAGTTTCGGGCAGCACGCTCCTCTCTGTTATGCCACGTCACGTGTTAGGATGGTAGGAGGGAAAAGCAGGGAGGCGGGGAGAGAGTGGGTGGGCGGAGCCCGGGATACGGCCCTCCCGCCCGTGGCAACGGGACAAACAATGCAAAGCGTGATAGTCCCACTGAATCCGGGACGGTTTGGAGGTATGGTTAAGGAGGGCTGATTATAGCACCGGCAGACACAGACAGAGAAAGGCACCTGTAGAAAAACAGTAATTGGGCCCATAGCAGTTCAATAACTTATCAAACTGCACAATTAAAGAAACTTTTGAGCTAAGAATGGGCCTCCTTACCTCTTGGACACTTGTGTGGCTGTACAAGTTGCACCAATGATATGTCCGCCCCTGGAATATGTTACATTTTGCAGAATACATGCCAGGATGTGTGCACTTTCAGCAGATTTCGTTCATGCTTCCTGGCAGATACCTGTCATGCAAATCAGGGTGGAAATAATGGATTGCACAAGGAAGATATTGTCCCTTTTTTATAGGTCCGCCTTTTGCAGAATCAAAATCAGACATAGTTGTGTGAATGTTTAAGTTTTTCTCTGCAAAAGAAACGCAGCATAGTGAACAGTATTTATAAAAATCTCATGCATTTTTTTTATGCAGCATAAACTGACCTGTGGTGTGTGTTGGAAATCCACATGTCAGTTTCTCTTCTGAGTACATTCAGATATTGACTATAAAATAATCTGCAATTTAAAAAAATGTACCATATACATTTTGAATTAATTTCTGTTGTGAAATCATTCTAAAAACACATGTAATCCACAAATGAAGTACGAAAAACAAAACAGCTTTATTTTTTTTAACCATGACATGTCAACAAGAGAAACAAAATGCAGCATCAAAACTGCTGTAAAAACATGTAAAAAGTTTTTTTATTTATTTATTTTTTTAAATTTAATGAAAATACAAGTAACCTAACTTACCTAATTGGTGCACAGAAATGCTACAGAAAATCTGCAACATCAAAAACTCATCAAATACTCATCTTGGGAACGTAGCCTCATTGTAGTGTTATGCCGGCGTCACACGGTACGATATATCGGGCGATATGTCGTCGGGGTCACATCGTTAGTGACGCACATCCGGCATCTTTAGACATCGTACCATGTGACACCTCCGAATGACTGAATGAGCAAAAATACTCACCATATCATTGCTCGTTGACATGTCGATCATTTTCAAAATGTCGGTCCTCCTTCTGTGCTCCGGTTGTTCGTTGTTCCCGAGGCAGCACACATCGCTCCATGTGACACCTCGGGAACGACGAACACAGCTTACCTGCGTCCCACCGGCAAAGTGGAAAGAAGGAGGTGGGCGGGATGTTACGTTCCGCTCATCTCCGCCCCTCCGCTTCTATTGGCCGGCCGCTATGTGACGTCGCTGTGACGCCGAATGTCCCTCCCCGTACAGGAAGAGGATGTTCGCCGCCCACAGCGACTTCATCCGGGAGGTAAGTAAGTGTGACGGGGTTAACGACTTTGTGCGCCACGGGCAACTAATTGCCCTTGACGCACAAACGATGGGGGCGGGTACGATCGCTCATGTGATCGCACGATAGATCGTACCGTGTGACGCCGGCCTTACAGTCAGCAATTTTGGAAAAACCCCATTGATTTTTCCAAAATTTTTTTGAGCAAGATCTAGCATGAAAGAAAATCAAAAGTCATTCATTAATATATCCTATATGTTTATGTCAGTGTTTTTTTTATTAAAAAAATGCATGTAAAAAAGATACCTTTTTAATATCACTTTTTAAATTTTATTGTTTTCCTCTTTTTAAATGTACTTTAGTACACACATTTATTGGTTGCATTTTGTAAGTTGTGTTTTTAAAATTTGATGTCATGTGATTCATAGATCATGTGATACTTAAACTTGGCACAAAAAAGTAACAAAAAGTCGCTTTGCACATTTTAATTTTCAAGAGGTTTCATGGCCTAAAGCAGGCAAAGAAACGCTGTACAGCGTGCAGCAATTTTAAGAGCCACGATCATAAAAATTAAAATTAAAAACCCAAACAAAATTTTAAAAAATGTGTATGTGTCTTCCATTTCATGTTTTCCCAGGACACATTTGGATGCAGAGCTAAAGACAAAAAAAATGTAGAAAGAAAGCGCAGTAAAAATGTAATGTGTTATGATCCGGAACCATGGAAGACCACCACAAATCATTGGCAAAAGGTGACAAGAGCCTTGGCAACTAATCTGGCCGCCATCCCCTTACTAACCATCAACACTAGAAGTAGCCGAGGGGTGAACTAACATCCTGTGCACTGCGAACCCAGCCGGAGAACTAGCTATCCTAAAGGTAGGAAAGATGAATAACTCTCTGCCTCAGAAAATAGACAAGAATAGCAAGCCCCCCCACATTCAGTGCAACCGACTTCTCTAAAATCCCTGCAGCGGTTTTGGGGGTTTGCTAATATTTACCGTAAATTTATAGCCAATTTTTCTGCCATTGTCAAACCTCTGACGGATTTGACAAAGAAGGGAGCTGATGCGGAGCATTGGACCCCTGAGGCTATTGTGGCCTTCCAGGAGCTTAAAAGGCGATTCACTTCTGCCCCAGTTCTGCAGCAACCTGATGTGTCTCGCCCATTTCAAGTTGAGATCGATGCCTCAGAGATCGGAGCAGGTGCTGTTCTGTCTCAACGAGACGCTACTTCGGGTAAACTTAAGCCCTGTGCCTTTTTCTCTCGGACGTTTGCTCCTTCTGAACGGAATTATGAATGGGGGGGGCTTGCTATTCTTGTCTATTTTCTGAGGCAGAGAGTTATTCATCTTTCCTACCTTTAGGATAGCTAGTTCTCCGGCTGGGTTCGCGGTGCACAGGATGTTAGTTCACTCCTCGGCTACTTCTAGTTGTGATGGTTAGTAAGGGGATGGCGGCCAGATTAGTTGCCAATGCTCTTGTCACCTTTTGCCAATGATTTGTGGTGGTCTTCCATCGTTCCGGATCATAACAGTAATGGTTCAAAAAAGCCGCAGTTTTTCTTTGAAAACTGGAAAAAATAGACATGTCTAAGAAAATTTTGCATGGATACACAGTCTGTAAAAAAACCACGGACATGTGATTGGCACCGAAGATTATATTGGGTACGTGTTTTATCTGTAAAAGACGGATAGAGCTCATACGTGCAACACGTATATGAATGAGGCCTAAAAGGAATAGCAAATTTAACTGCATCAAAATGTGTAGTGATGGCTTTTCAGAAAATATCATGTGGGAAACCATTCTTGAACTGTAAAAACAAACAACAAACAAAAAACTAAACAGCTTCTGACGACTTCCACAGAGGTTAAGGCCGGAGTCAGATGAGCGTATAGTATCCAATGGGAGAGAATCGTATTCAATATGCTAATTATACCAGCTCAATTTCTGCTGCAACCGTGAGCCGAGTGTCATCTACTGTGCTCCAATTATTTTGCATGCTAGAGTCGGAGCACAGGTGCGGAGAAGATGGAAAGATTAATTTCCCATCTTCTCCATTGCCTGTCTCTGCGTTTATCAGAGTGCCCTCGAGTGTCATCGGTGCAGTCCAATGTTTCACACCCACTTGGATAGCTGCACATGTAGCGCCCCTGAGGCTTCAGTCACCACAGGGTACTGCATCTCCCTTAAGATGTAGTACTCATTTCAGTAAGGAGAGGTCAATCGCTGGTGTTTCTCACATTCACACACAAAACACAGTTAGGTACTTTCCCACCATGGGGATGGCCTGGGGTAGATAGGGGGTGGCTATCACGAAGCATGGAACTTTTCCGGTCACTAGGACAACCACCTGGGGAGCGGGCACCACATGGGGAAAAGGAAGGAGCATTTTCACACATAGTCAGTTAGCCCCGAGCACAGCTTGGGGTGAGGAGCACAGTCAGGACTTCGGACCAGGCACATTCTCTCTACCTTCACATTTCTGGAAGCTCTGCAGGACCCGGGGCTTGGAGCACACTGCTCGGCCTGTGTTCTCTACAGCCACACAGAATTCTAGAATCTGCGGAGAGTGCAGGAAACACCCGCAGGCCATTCCATATTCCACCTACACTGGGATTGGAGGGACCCCGACCAGAAAGGACTCACAGTTGGAATACCGGCGGTAACTTCGAATTGCTCGGGATCGACTGGGGCCCATCACGGCGGTGACCGGCATCTCCCGGGTAAAACCAGGACTATGAGCAAAGAAAACCTTAAACCTGCAGAGACTGTGTCCGCCTGTCCTTGCCGGCGCCCCGCACTTTGGCGCCCGCCATTACTACTCCCCTCATCATCCTCCTCGGGGCACACTCCACCTGTGGGGAGCAGAAACACCTTAGCTGCTACAACCATCCGCCCCGGAGGACAGCAACAGCAGCGGCGGCTAATCCCTGGCCGTGTACCGCATGTGGCGTCACAAGACAAACCTCCATTATCATCCCTTTATTATTGTACACCTTGGCGCCATGAAATCAGGCAAGGGCCACCCGTGACATTCCCCAGACCCAACATCACCGAGCCCAGTGATGAGTACAGTTAATCCCTTCCCCCGTGGGTGATACACACGTTATCCAAGACACGCTGCCAATCAAAGCATGCTGTAATTTTTCTCTAATGGCAATTCAGCATGATAAAAAAAATTGTAGATCTGCTCTGCCTCACTGAATAACATTGGTCCCAGTGTGAGATTTTCTTGCATTGAACTCGTCCGATTCGTACACTCGTGTTTACCCGGCCCTACCTGAATGCTCCAGTTTCAGAGATTATTGACTCTATTGATACTATTGATTAATGACCACATTTGAAGCCAATGCTAGCCATGACACCATGACAAGAAACAAGAGTGCAGCTTCAGATCTCATTCAGACTTCTGTTTTTCACATACATTTTCTACCAGGGATTTTCACAGATAGAACACATATCTATTGAAACCTATGAGGCTGTTCACCTGTCAATATTTGTTTTGGACTAAATGTCCTCAAAAAAAGTCACAGAGATGTATCTGTTTTTTAACTGAGATGTAAAGTGCCGGTGAAGGGCAGTCATGGGCGAGGGTTGTAGTTCTCAACTCACCTTGGCACGGTACAGACATGGGGGGAAGAGTAGTGTATGGGTTGAGGGTGGATGTGGTACCAGTCTGCTGCTCAGAGTCTCCAGCCAGCTTCTCTGGATCCCGTTCACTACAATCAGCCTCGCACGCCACAGAGTCAGTAACAAATCCATCACTGGTCAAAACTCTGTTAACTTTACTCAACAGTTGATTTGCAGACAGTTTCCATATCTGCAAGGCAGACTTTGCATCATTGACAGTTAGATCTATGACACACGTCGAGAAAAATGGTGCGAGTGGAATGCGATAAAAAAATCGCATTCCTCTCTGACCAATATTACTCTATGTGCCCGCTCCCATGAGCAATTATTTTCTCAGCCCTAACCAAAACGAGAAAACAGTCACAGCATGCTGCGAGTGTAACGCGATCCTGTTCCACTCCCACCCATGCAAGTCTATGGGGCGAGAGAAACATCACACTGCACTTGCATTGCAGCGGTGTATTGCGAGAGCAGTGCGAGAATTGCAATTGCTGGCTACTGGGTAGAGAGGGAGATAAATCTTTCCCTCCCCTCCGCAGTGCCGGCCCGCCCCTCGCAGCTGTGGTCTGATTCCACGATCGGACCACAGTCGCAATGACCCTCGCATGACACTTGACGCCCGCTGTGCTGCCAGCGTGAGCCGAGTATCATGTGAGGATCGCACATAACCCTGTGTGGCCCCAGCCTTACATGCATTATTTTCTTTACCGGGCTTGGCTCAACATGATGGCTGGTCTGACGGCTCGGCTTTAAATCAGCGATTGGACTCCTGATGATGCCCCAACTGTTGTAGTCTTCCCACAGGTAATAGTAGCTACCGGCCTAAGAAAGGGGCACCCTCCTCCTTCACGCCTTAAGACTGGAATTACACCTTGCTGCAGACAAACTCTCCTGCTTTATCTTCCTCTTCTCTCCCTTTACTTCTTCGCCTTCTATCTGTCACTTCCACACAACCCAGTCCACTCTGCTTCATTCAACCCTGCATGTCCTTTCTCTAGTTCTATTCACTGTCTCATCCTTTCACTATCTACCCAAAACCAGGAAATGTCTCTCTTAAGGCCCCATCACACACACAGATAAATCTTTGGCAGATCTGTGGTTGCAGTGAAATCATGGACATATTGTTCCATTTGTACACAGCCACAAACCTGGCACTGATTGTCCACAATTTCACTGCAACTGCAGATCTGCCAAAGATTTATCTGTGTGTGTGACGGGGCCTTTATGTCCTTTCACTGAGGGCTAGGCCTATTCAGCTAACCCTATCAGTACTGCCACTATACCTTCTAACCGAGCCTCCCTTCCCTGCTGAGGAGCCCGTTGCCATCTAGTGGTAGCTGGCTGTACTGTGACATAACCCACATCATAAGGCATTTTGGCCTTTCACATTATCCAACATTACACCTAACAAATACACAAGCGCCAGGGGTGGGATTCAGCCGGTTCTGGGGAACCGGTTGTTAAAATAGCAGCCGGTTCCCAGAACCGGCAAGAAACAGCTCTGCCGATCCGGTTTCCTGTATTCATTTGTGTTAGTGTCTCTTTAAGGCACTAGTACAAATGAACCCCCCTACCTCCGCACCTCCGGGTACAGTGCAGCCTGTCGGCTCCCTGACCAGGCATGCAGCGATGCGCTGATGCTGCAGAGGTGATGGCAGTGTGAGGAGGTAGCTCCTCCTCCTGCCATCTGTCAGCGTCAGCGTGCAGAGACGAGCCGCGGAGGAGGACGGAGGACAGAGAGGCTGCAGATGCTTGCAACAGCTAAAGCGCTCAGTGAGCCGAAGATGCAGGGAGAGGGGCCGCAAAAGATGGCAGCTCTATGGGGAAACGGACCGCAAAAGATGGGAACTGTATGGGGAGAAGAGGAGGCTGCATAGATGGCAGCTATATGGGGTGAGGAGGCCACACAAGATGGGAACTATATGGGGAGAAGAGGAGGCCACACAAGATTTGAACTATATGGGGAGAAGAAGAGGCCACACAAGATGGGAACTATATGGGGAGAGGAGGAGGTCACACAAGATGGGAGCTATATGGGGAGAGGAGGCTACGTAAGATGGGAGCTATATGGGGAGAGGAGGCTGCATAGATGGGAGCTATATGGGGAGAGGAAGCTGAATAGATGGGAGCTATACGGGGAGAGGAGGCTGCATAGATGGGAGCTATCTGGGGAGAGGAGGCTGCATAGATGGGAGCTATATGGGGAGAGGAGGCTACATAGATGGGAGCTATATGGGGAGAGGAGGCTGCATAGATGGGAGCTATATGGGGAGAGGAAGCTGCATAGATGGGAGCTATACGGGGAGAGGAGGCTGCATAGATGGGAGCTATATGGGGAGAGGAGGCTGCATAGATGGGAGCTATATGGGGAGAGGAGGCTGCATAGATGGGAGCTATATGGGGAGAGGAGGCTGCATAGATGGGAGCTATATGGGGAGAGGAGGCTGCATAGATGGGAGCTATATGGGGAGAGGAGGCTGCATAGATGGGAGCTATATGGGGAGAGGAGCCATGAGATAAAACCTGCAGGGAAAATAAGCCATGATGGGATTTGTAGGGGGAAAGCAGCCACATGGGATGGGATCTGGATGGGGAAGGTTGTCCGATCCAATTTTAGCAGGGCTCCTTTAGTAATAATTTTTAAACATTGTAGAAAACCTGTTTAATACGATAAGAGTGACAGTGACTGGAACAACTGGTACCGGACAGGAGAGTGAACGTATAGGAGGGGAAGAAGGGGAAAGAGATTTTACTTTAAATTACTTGGTTTTTTTTTTTTTGGTTGAGGAAAGTGCGTGAAAATGGGTGTGACTAATAAAATGGGTGTGGTTACAGAATGGGTGTGGTTTTCAACTGGGTGAGGTTTACAGAGAACCTGTTGTTAAAAATTTGAATCCCACCCCTGCACAAGCCAATAACATTTCTCTTAACTACACATCTAAAAGGCATGACATATTCAGGGGCGGACACCCTATTACAGAGACACAAATCAAAATCGTCCATACATGTCACGGATCTATAAAACTCATTGACAGTAGATGGAAGCCATACTATACTTGTTTAAAAATACTTCAAAAAGAAGGATGATAAAACACTGATTGTAAATACCCAACACAAGGACCAAAGACTGATGAAAGTGTGATCCAAAAACTAATGGAAATTTGTCCCTTTTTTTTTCACGTACATGTGTGACACCCTGGCAAAACCAGGTAGTCACAGATAGGCCCCTGCACAACACCCTTCCTCCACTTGGGAAACACACAGCCGACCTGAAACCCTAGTCACCCCCCCTAGGGAAACATAGACACACCAGTTGGCGTGACCAGGCGGTTGGACACGCCCACCCAGGGGTCTAGACAGCCCAGGACGGGAAAACAGGAGTCTAAGTTAGTTCAGTTTGGAGTTCAAGTTGGAGAGGAGTGTGGGCTGGAGCCAGAAGGAAAAGTTCAAGTTGAACGGTGCCAGGGTAGGAGCCCTGGTACCTTGACTAGGAGGCAGACGGTGGTCTCCGTCAGCAGGAGACGGGAAGATGGCTCGGCAGAACCGAGGTGGACCAGGACAGGGTTGTAGCCCACCGGTTACGGGAACCGACCCGGAAACCGGAGCACAAAGGGGGGTACTCGGACTCTGAAGCCAGGACCGGAAACAAGCAGCCTGGTTAATTAACCGATTGAGGCCAGAACTAGAGGTTCTGTCCCACCCAAAGTCCCTCATAAAAGACAACAGCCCACCGATAGGGATAAGAGGTCACCGCCAGGGCCCATAGATCCCACGGGCCAGCCTCTGCAGGCAGGGCTCCTTAGGCCACATCCAGCCGGGAGCGGACTCCTGAGTTCCAGACTAGGAAGTCCACCTTACACAAAGTCAGTGCAGAGGAAAAGGATAGAGACCACCAGCCCGGGTGGGGGACCCAAATGCAACTGGTCGCGGCACCGGCCACCAGCACCTTGGTTTACCAGAGACTCGTGTGATTTATTGACTGTGAATAATCAAGCATCCCTTTGCCATCGCTATACCCTGCACCAGACACTGGGTCCCGGGGCCACCATCCCTACTCATGGAGGGGTTAACATCCAGCTGCCACTACATCTCCCCCAGGTGCCCCATAACAGCAGCAGTGGTGTCCCAACTCACCACACACCGTGGATGGCGTCACAAACTTAATACGGCCTAGCCTGTACATCTACGTCCCCCCCATTTATTTGGCGTGTCCGCGAGATCCCCGGGTCCAGAGACCCTCGAGCCACTACCCCAGCAGGCCCGGATCCGAGCAGCGCCGGCTGCTGGCACAGGGGCGGCACACCCAAAACACCTGATGTCTGAGTGAGGCCTAATAAATACTGTAGAAGATAAGGAAGATTAGTGGTTATTCTGCTCTGCCGGTCAATGATGATGCTGTATGTTATTCCAAAAAATGTGGTTTATTTTTTATTTTTGGAATAACGTTTTGAGGCGGTGCAGGGCAGTAGTTGTGGGTGAGTGCCCAAGTCCTCCAGTAGTTCATGCCCAGGCCACCTCCACAGAGCAAGGGGGAAAGGATGGGTTGCAGTGGTCCTGGTTGGATGTGTGGTCTTTGTGTGTGCAAGCCATATCTGTGTTTAGGCCCTTGTGCTGACCAGGATTCTTCATCTGGGGAGTCACAGACAGAGATACTGATTTCTTTTTCAACAGTCTTTTACTCGACATTACGCACAGCACTTCCAACACATTGTCACTGCGGGCAATATGCTTGAACAAGTCTTTTACTGTACAATCGACTTCACGACACAGTTTCACTTTAGGCTGCTTAATCATCGCTGGTACTACTGTTGCTGTCTGTCCTTCTTTGTTCTGTCTGGCACCACAGTTTCATACAATAAAGTCAAAGAGTCCATGGTATGGCCATGGTCTCGTCCCACCCACAGGGACCCGTTTTGTATAACGGTTTTGATCATCGTCAAACAAAACTTGTCTACTGTACTCTCAGTGCTGATCTGTTCACCCAGATCTGTGCCAAGCCTCCACTTGTGGACTAGTAGCGCTGGAGTCAGTCCACTGACCAGGAAACCTCTCTAGAGTTTAGGCCTGGTACTCACAATTTGGGAACAGAGATGACCCTCTACCTGTCTCCAACTGAAGCCTTCCCGTGTGCTCTGTTCCCGATTTGACCATGAGGGTCAGTTCACGGCTGCCTCAGACACCCACTTTCTTCAGCCTAAGGTATCTGATTTGCTTGCACACTTCTACTCGCTATACTACCTACAAGTACAGATTTCTAACTACTCCTCCTTGACTGTCTAAACTTGACACAGAGTCAGGCTGTATCCTACAGCTAGCTCCTCCCCCTATGGGTGACCTGGAGAACTTAACTGTTCCCTGCCTAAGTGCTCCTGCCACTAGGCAGAATCTAGTCTCTTTACCAGGGAGCAGTACCTAACCCTAGCTGGCCACACTTATCGACTGACTAAACTCGGACGGAGTCATGCTGTATCCTGCAGCTGGCTCCACCTCCTGTGGGTGAACCAGAGAACTTAACTATTCCCTTCCGAAGTCCTTCTGCCACTAGGCAGAAGCTATTCTCTTTACCAGGGAGCAGTACCTAAACCTAGCTGGCCGCACTTATACTTGATGCATAACTGCATTGCATACATAAACACAATTTACATTATTAATTATGATTCAATGACGATCTTCAGGGCAGGAGCACATGTGCCAAGCCACCCGCTTACAAACGCACAGCATCATCTGTGACCGGCAGCGCAAAGCCACTAATCATCCTTCTCTCTTAAGCCCGCTTTACACGCTGCAATGTATCTTACAATGTGTCGACGGGAACGATGAACAGATCTTACCTGCGTCCTGCGGCTCCCGGCCAGCAATGCAGAAGGAAGCAGGTGAGTGGGATGTTTACGTCCCGCTTAGTTCCACCCCTCCGCTTCGATTGGCCGGCTGCCGCGTGACGTCGCTGTGACGCCGAACATCCCTCCCACTCCAGGAAGTGGACGTTCGCCTCCCACAGCGAGGTCGTATGGAAGGGTAAGTACGTGTGACGGGGGTTAATCGTTTGTGCGGCACGTTCAACAAATTGAACGTGCCACACATACGATGGGGGCGTTGCAAATCGCATACGATATCGTATGCGAAATTGCAACGTGTAAAGCAGGCTTTACTGATTGGCTTTTAGAGCCTGTGGATCTGCAACACTGGTCATTTATATGCTCCATTTCATCCCCCTAGGTGCGCATATATGATCATCTACTTTTCCCTTTTCTCTCGGATAAAACTCATTGTGCCGTTTCTCCTTCATGGCATTGCCTAATAAATACAACTCCCAACAACCGAAGGTTAAAAATGAAATGCTGATTTTTTTTTGACACCTTGTATTATTCTACTTTATAATCCACTGATAATAGATTAATTGAAGGAATGAATAATCTCATCTGCGTCTTATGGGCAAGTGC
The DNA here is from genome assembly GCF_048569485.1 of Anomaloglossus baeobatrachus. NCBI lineage: Eukaryota > Metazoa > Chordata > Amphibia > Anura > Aromobatidae > Anomaloglossus > Anomaloglossus baeobatrachus. The sequence goes on along the minus strand of NC_134354.1, from coordinate 702,680,006 downwards.
TTTCTTTCTGTGAACAGCATCATGTTGCCCCTATTGATTCGGAATCCGGCCCTGCTTGCTAAGCAGAATCCTGACATTAAATGAAAGCAGCATGTTCTGCTCCTCAATAAAAACAAACCCTAGGAATCTTTATTGCACCGTTGTCCCCAAATCATTTTCTCATGTTAATGATAAAATACCACAATGCTTTCTGCGGTGCTATTAATTTTCAATAAGGATCTGAATTCAACGCGGAACACATTGAGCCAGGTCAGCTGCAGCCAAAACTTCAGGCATCAACTATAGAGCGCTACAACAGATGTTCTATGTATATAGAGAGCAATAACTTCAGGGAAAAAAAACCTCGGGACTGGATGACAGCGTTTAAAGGGTCTAATGCAATTTTACATATTGCGCAAACATTTCATGCTGTGACAGAATCCAGAATTGAATGGCTTTGCTGCTATTCCTGACACTGTTCTGGACTTCAGATCAGTTTGTACATCAGCTTATGTTTCAGTAATGGCTTCCACTTACCCCATACTGGGGGCATGGATTGATGTAAAGCCTAAATTACAGCTACTGAATCCTATCCCATAATAATCTTTATATTCATACAAGTCCAACCTAATAAATAGCAAACACAACAAAAGACCGAATGAGAAGCTTTATATCTGGAATCTGCAACAAGATACCGATGGAAGCAACATACTTCAATTGATAAAAACCTGTGGCATTGTCATAAAAATTAATCCGTGGTGTCAACATTAGTATTAACCCCTTCATAACTGGCAATTTTTGCTCCCCCTGCCCCCTTTTTTATTTTTTACTCCCCTTCTTCCATGAGCCGTAAGTTTTTTGGTTTTTTTTAGCTGTCCATCAACACAATACATAAGAGGGCGTCATTTTTTATGGGACGAGGTCTAGTTTTGATTGGCACCATTCACTTTGCCATGTAATGTACTGAAAAACAGGAAAAAATTCCAAGCGGGGTAACATGTCAGAGAAAAAAAATTTCCGCCATTGATTTTTTAGGCATTGTTTGATCATTATTCATTATATTGTAAAAAGGACCTAGCAAACATTGTTCTTCAGGTCAGTACGAGTACGGCGATACCAAGCACAAGGTTATTTTTTTTAAGTGGTTTCATTTTAGTGACCCCCCCAAAAAAATGTTGAACTTTGAAAAAAAATTTTTGTCCATGTCACCATTTTTTGAGTCCCTAAAACCAAAAGCGCTGAGTCAGGATTGTTAGTTTTGTGCGCTGAGCTTATGATTTTATTAGTAGCATTTTGGAGTCCATACAGCAATTTGACAGTTTTTTATTGTATTTTTTGTGGGGAGTGCAGTGAATGGAAAAAAAAGCAGTTTTTGTTTTGTTAGTTTTTTTTTTCTCAAATGGGGAAAAATGATGATTTAAACTTTTATCTTTCCTAAAGGCCCTGTCACACGCAGCAATATCGCTAACGATATCATTTGCATGCGTACCCGCCCCTGTCGTTTGTGCGTCACGGGCAAATCGCTGCCCGTGGCGCACAATATCTTTCGGAGCCGTCACACGGACTTACCTGCCTAGCGATGTCGCTGTGGCCGGCGAACCGAATCCTTTCTAAGGGGGCATTTCGTGCGGCGTCACAGCGGCGTCACTAAGAGGCCGCCCAATAGAAGCAGAGGGAAGGAGATGAGTGGCCGTAACATAGCGCCCACCCTTTCCTTCCTCATTGCCGGCGGCACAGGTAAGCTGTAGTTTGTCATTCCCGCGGTGTCACACGTAGTGATGTGTGCTGCCTCGGGAACGACGAACAATCTGCGATCTCAACAATCAACTTTTTTTGAAAATGAACGACGTGTCAACGATGGACGATTTGGTGAGTATTTTCCATCGTTAACAGTCATTCGTTGGTGTCACACGCAACGACGTTGCTAGCGATGCCGGATGTGTGTCACGGAATCCGTGACCCCAGCGATATATCGTTAGATATGTCGTTGCGTGTGACGCGGCCTTAAGGGACTTGAATTGTTAAATTGTGGTTCTCCTATGAAGCCCGGCCACATACTCTCCTAGTAATCAATCCGCATGCCGCAATTCTGTCATGAGGGGGATGATGGGCCCCGGAGTATGAACATACTGTACAGACTACTGGTCTTTTAAATGGTTAAACAACAGCGATCAGAGCAAACTCTGGTCACTGCTGTTACAGGCAGATGCCAACTCTGTTACACGTTGAATATTTGGTGATTTTTTTTTTTTAACACAGTATTTGTAAGCGAAAACCAGGAGTGAAATAATCAGAGGAAAAGTCACCACTTCTGTATTTTTTAACCACTTCTGGTTTTGACTCACCAAATACTCTATGTGTACACGTAGTCTAATACCACCAAAATCTGATGGGTATGGTGTGTGTGCAGTTACTGAGTCATCATCATGCAAACATTGCGACTATATGATGTTAATTTACGTGATGTGGTTAAAAAAGGATTAAAATAAAAAAGAAACCAAAAATGTCATAAGTAGTTAGTAGCTGTGTACTGTTCTTTGTTTACAGGTTGCTACTGTTATTGACCTCTCCTGGCTCCAGCACCAGACTCCCCATCTTCTTCCTGCTAGCACTCCAGTTATTCTATCCAACGGATTATTATGGCAACCCGGCTTGTTTTAATAACATCTTGCTCTGCTGCATTGTTTGGCACTGCTATGACCATGTTTATCCCATCCGAACCCAACTCTTCAACCTTTTTATTAACTGCTAGTGTCTTCCCTTCTGCTTTCAAACACGCAACAATCACATCTATTGTGAAGAAGCGTTGCCTGGACCCAACCTCCACCTTCAGCTATTGCCCCACATCGCTACTCCTGTTTGCTACAAAACGCTCCTAACAGCATGACGACATTGAACTCTCCTCTTGTCGCGGGCGGAGGAGGGGACGCCGCGCTCTCCCACTGCTCGGGTCCGGCGGGCACTGCGGCCTGCTGCTGCCGCTGCTCGGTGGCTCGAGCGATGGGCCGGATCCCGGGGACTCGAGCGGCGCTCCTCGCCCGTGAGTGAAAGGGGGTTTTTGGGTGTTGGGGTTGTTTATTGTCCGTGACGCCACCCACGGTTGTGGTGATTTGTTGACACCACCGCTGCTCTGTATGGGGATCCCGGGAAAGATGGTATGGAGCAGCCAGTTGTTGTATTGTCCCTCCGTGGGTAGGGGTTGGTGATCCCGGGGCCCAGTGATGAAGTGGGAGATGCAGGGCTTGGTGGGCGCAGGGACGCGGGGGCAGTGCTGTGCCTTGCGGCACTGTGGTACTCACTCAGCCTGAGACGATGACACAGTTCTCGGTAAAACACACGGCTGGAAAGACGGTTCCCACGGACGGCTGCACTTGCTTTCCCCAGTAGGTGAGGGTGACGGTCCCTCTGTCCTGCACCTAAGTTGATAATGGTTGCGATGGGTTCCCACCGGTAACCCGCTCCCCGGCTTGGATATGGGCCGGAGGAGCCCTACTTTGCCCGCAGGCGCTGGCCCTGAGAAACTGGTGCCCTGGCGGTGGCGGTGTCTCTCTGTTACGGTTGGACTGTTGCCTTCAATCGGGTCTTGGTTGTTAGGAGACAGACGTCCCCTTCACTGATGGATTTGGCAAATTATGGCGACTCCTAGCCTTGCCGGGATCCGAAAGGCCCCTGCCCTGGTGCTGACTGTTCTTCGTATACTGCTCCAGACCGCCGGGCCACCACCCGTCCGCGGTCCTTCCAGCAACCTTCGAGCAGTCCCCCTCCAGACTATCACCGCCGTCTGCTGACCTTGCTGTCACTGTCCGGGGCACACAACCGGACCAACTTCAGGCTTTACTACTGTCACTTTTACTCCTTTACTCAAGCTCCTCACTCAAGCTCCTCCTGAGCTAATCTCTGTTCTTTCCACTTCTCCCTCCAAACTCTAACTCCTCCTCAGACTCTAGTCTGGCTTCAACTGCCTGGTTCTCCCACCTCCAGGGCTGTGTACTCCTCGGTGGGCGGAGCCAACCGCCTGGCCCAACCCCTGGTGTGAACATCAGCCCCTGGAGGAAGGCAACAAGGATTTTGGTAGCCTTGGTGTTCCTAACTGGGGGGTAGGGTGTGGTGGTGTGATGACCTGTGACCCCTGGCTTGCCCAGGGCGTCACATTCCCCCTTAGCAAAATGCAGACCGTCCGCGGGCTGCCCGTCCAACACTGGTTTTATTTTCTGAAAAATATGTAAAAAGGTAAACGGTAACATTACAACTCATGACAACATCCCACATCGGGAGGCACATTTCTTAAACGTTGCAAACGGTTTACGGTTACGGTCTCCGCTCTCTCCCACCCAAGCAACCTGGCCCTGATGCTGCCCCTAAAACCCAGGCAGCACCCCTTGACCCAAGTCCAGCACAAGCTTCCCGAGCGGGATCTGTCCTTCCCCTCCAGAGGGTAGCCACCGGTTCCTGTGGTGGCTGGGCCCCAGCCTGCTCCGCTGAGGGCCCTCCCTCCAACCTGCCTCTCCGGAGGTGGCAATGCGGAAACGGTAACGGTAAAACAACTTATTTACAAGCCACTAACGTTTGTGGTTGCCCTGCAAGTTCACGGGCTTGTCCATGGAAAGTCCTCCATGCAAACCTTTTTTAAACGGTCCCCACGGGGACAACGGTGCTGGCTACGGCCGGTTTTCTCAATCACGGTTAATCAGGTTACTCCATCAGTTGATTACTTCATTTTCAATTTTTAAACACTGCAAACAAACACACAGGTGGTCCCAACGGGGACTGAACAACGGTGCTCCGCTGCCCTACTCCAAGTCGTCAGCTTCATCTGAGGGAGGGGTCACGGCGCTCACTCGGGACTCCTGGCTGCCCCGTAGCTTAGCGTCCAGCGCAAACCACCCCCTCTCCCCACAGTGCCGGGTGTATTGCACAATGTCGCCCGGCATTAGGTTACGGCCGGGATGCTCCTCAGGCAGGTGGGCATTCACATCCTGCCGGGCTACAAACACTTTGGCCTCCAGGCCCGGTTCGTATATAAACCCATAGCCCCGGCGGACATCAAACCGCCTCACCTGCCCTTCGTACAGCCGGCCCCGGACCCGGAACGTCGCTTGACGGAGGCTCTCTTTCTCTCTAATTGCTCGGGCCACCAGCTCCGCCTTCTTCCTCTCTCTCTCACCGATCTCCAGGCCCAGGGGTACCGGCTCCCTGTCCCAATACGGCACTGCTGCGAGCTCCGGCGCACGGGTCGGGCCCCGCGGGACATTCTGAACGTTGCCCACTGTCAGGGATCTGGGCAGCAAGTCCCGCGGTGTCTTGGCCTTGGGCGCCACCTTGCAGCGACAACCCGGCGCTACCTCAGCCGAGGTGTGGGGGATGGGCACAGGGGCTTTCCACAGCTGGGCCTCCGGCTCGGAACGGTTCATCAGCTCCGGCTCAGGGACTTTCTTTGGAGACGCCTCCGGTGCGGTTTTCGGAGCCTTCCAGGGCAACACCTCCGGTCGACTACGGGCTCCAGCTACAGGTCGGCCCGCCTGGGCGGGGATGCTGGGTATTGCTACCGGTTGCGGTGGTATCGGGCCTAGTGGCGGGGTCACGGCTTCTGAGATGGGTGGCGAGGGAGGCAGCGGGGGGAGAGGGCTTGGACCGGGTCCCGCAGCCGCGATGACCGGCCATTCAAGGGCATCGGGGCGTGGGTCACTCACCCTCCCTTCCTCCACTTCCTCCTCGCGTCTCCGCACGGCTGCTATAACGTCCGCCATGTCGGTCTCCCACTCCTCCATGAGGAGCTGCATCCTGACCTGCAGCCGTTGGTAGAGCTGCGCGGTCCGGATCTCCACCCACGCCGCGGTTCCAGGCGCGGGGGCTACGGTGTCGCGGGACGGCATCCACATGCTGCTGGCGGCTTTTCCCAGGAACAAGATGTCTGCAGAGTCCTGGCGTCCCTGCTTTTATAGCTGCGCTCACATGCAGCCAGCCGCCATCGCATCCCCCTTAGCTTCTTTTCGGCCCCTCCTCTATTGGGGCGGAGTTTTGGCCTTCGCGCCTCTGCTACTCGAGAAGACGCTCGAGCGGGGACTTTTCGCGCCAAAGATGGCGACTTCTGAAATTTTTCAGCCGGATACCTCCGGCGGCCACAAGGCGCACCTCTACCCAACGGCAGAGCGGTAAGATCCTGTTCGTGACGCCAAGTTGTCGCGGGCGGAGGAGGGGACGCCGCACTCTCCCACTGCTCGGGTCCGGCGGGCACTGCGGCCTGCTGCTGCCGCTGCTCGGTGGCTCGAGCGATGGGCCGGATCCCGGGGACTCGAGCGGCGCTCCTCGCCCGTGAGTGAAAGGGGGTTTTTGGGTGTGGGGGTTGTTTATTGTCCGTGACGCCACCCACGGTTGTGGTGATTTGTTGACACCACCGCTGCTCTGTATGGAGATCCCGGGAAAGATGGTATGGAGCAGCCAGTTGTTGTATTGTCCCTCCGTGGGTAGGGGTTGGTGATCCCGGGGCCCAGTGATGAGGTGGGAGATGCAGGGCTTGGTGGGCGCAGGGACGTGGGGGCAGCGCTGTGCCTTGCGGCACTGTGGTACTCACTCAGCCTGAGATGATGACACAGTTCTCGGTAAAACACACGGCTGGAAAGACGGTTCCCACGGACAGCTGCACTTGCTTTCCCCAGTAGGTGACGGTCCCTCTGTCCTGCACCTAAGTTGATAATGGTTGCGATGGGTTCCCACCGGTAACCCGCTCACCGGCTTGGATATGGGCCGGAGGAGCCCTACTTTGCCCGCAGGCGCTGGCCCTGAGAAACTGGTGCCCTGGCGGTGGCGGTGTCTCTCTGTTACGGTTGGACTGTTGCCTTCAATCGGGTCTTGGTTGTTAGGAGACAGACGTCCCCTTCACTGATGGATTTGGCAAATTATGGCGACTCCTAGCCTTGCCGGGATCCGAAAGGCCCCTGCCCTGGTGCTGACTGTTCTTCGTATACTGCTCCAGACCGCCGGGCCACCACCCGTCCGCGGTCCTTCCAGCAACCTTCGAGCAGTCCCCCTCCAGACTATCACCGCCGTCTGCTGACCTTGCTGTCACTGTCCGGGGCACACAGCCGGACCAACTTCAGGCTTTACTACTGTCACTTTTACTCCTTTACTCAAGCTCCTCACTCAAGCTCCTCCTGAGCTAATCTCTGTTCTTTCCACTTCTCCCTCCAAACTCTAACTCCTCCTCAGACTCTAGTCTGGCTTCAACTGCCTGGTTCTCCTGCCTCCAGGGCTGTGTACTCCTCAGTGGGCGGAGCCAACCGCCTGGCCCACCCCCTGGTGTGAACATCAGCCCCTGGAGGAAGGCAACAAGGATTTTGGTAGCCTTGGTGTTCCTAACTGGGGTGTAGGGTGTGGTGGTGTGATGACCTGTGACCCCTGGCTTGCCCAGGGCGTCACACTCTCACCTGTCATCCAACTTGCTTCAACAACCTACAATCCTGCTACATTCCCTTCGCCTACAGATAGCAGAGGGAGTGGATACCGCACGCAGACAGTGTAAACTCTGGAAACTGCAAGTAGGCAGGAGATATCCTGGAAACCAGAGATAGGTAGTTGTGATATTAGAAGCCAAAGGGAAGTAGATAGCGGTGCAACTGGAAGCTACAGACAGCCACAAAAAACTCCTAAAGACTGCAGACAAATAGGTAGCTGTGAAACTGAAAGCCACAGACAGCCAGGAAGATGTGCGGGAGACCGCAGGCAGGTAATGAGATACTGGAAACCGCAGGCAAGTAGGTAGCTGTAGAACTAGAAGCTGAAGATAGCCATGAACATGTCCTGGAGGTGCAGGCACGTTGTGCGATACTGGAAATTAAACACAAGTAGATAGCTGTAGAACTTTAAGCCACAGACAGTCCAGGTGTCCTGGAGACCACAGGCATGTCGATAGCTTTGAAACTGGAAGGCGCAGCCAGTCAAGAAGATATCCTGAAGATGCAGGCAAGTTGTGTTGTAACACCTCGGGGACAAGGGGTTTTCTCCCGACACGCCGCCGGGCCGGGGGTGCAGATCCTCTACGATGTCACGGGCTGGCCTGGCCCAGTTTTGTGACCCCGAGACATACAGAAGGGAGAGGAGGCAGTGAACGGGAGGAAGGATGGAGGATGGGGGTGGTAGTGACGGTTAGGAAAGTCTTTTTAGATTGTGACGCCACCTGTGATACACGGCCAGGAATGGGCCGCCGCTGCGAGTGCTGCTCTCTGGGGCTGATAGTGAGGGTCACAGCCGGGATGGTGTCGCTCCCCACAGGCAGAGCAGCATTACCCCAAGGAGGATGATGGAGGATGGACGGGGGTGGTAGTAGTCCTCGTTGGCGCCGCGGCGCTGGGTGCCAGTGTCGGTAAAGGAGAGGCAGAGACAGGGGCTGTTGTTCCAGATCTTTTTATTCACAGGTAGTTCAGGCGCTGCCCCAGAGTACCAGTCTCCGCCACCATGGGCTCCAGCATGGGCTTGGGGATCCCGGTGTCAGTAAAGTGTCCCGTTCTGTATGCTGATGTGCCGCCGCCACTGCTCGGGTCCGGTCCTTCCGGTGGGTGGCTCGAGGGTCTCCGGACCTGGGGGTCTCGTTGACACGCCAAATAAAAAGGGGGACGTAGAATTACGGGCTAGGCCGTAATAATTTTGTGACGCCACCCACGGTGTATGGTGAGGTGGGACACCAACGCTGCTCTTATGGGGCACCCGGGGGAGATGTTGTGCAGCAAGTTGTTAACCCCTCGGTGGGCAGGGATGCTGGCCCTGGGACCCGGTTGGGCAGTGCAGGGGATGGCGGCCGCAAGTGGTGCTGGTGTACTCACTGTTAGTAAAACACACAAGACTCTGGTAAACCAAGGTGATGGTGGCCGGTGCCGCGGCCGGTTGCGTTCTGGTCCCCCACCCGGCTGGTGGTCTCTATCCTTTTCCTGCACTGCTGTGTGTAAGGTGGACTTTCCTAGTGTGAAACTCAGGAGTCCGCTCCCTGCTGGATGTGGCCTAAGAAGCCGTGCCCGCAGACGCTGGCCCGTGGGATCTATGGGCCTTGCCGGTGCCCTCTTATCCCTAATCGGTGGGCTGTTGTCTTCTATGAGGGACTTTGGGTGGGACAGAACCTCTAGTCCTGGCCTCAATCGGTTAATTAACCAGCTCCAGTTGGTTCTGGTCCTGGCTTCAGGGTCCGAGTACCCCCCTTTGTGCTCCGGTTTCCGGGTCGGTTCCCCGGGTCCGTACCGGCGGGCTACAACCCTGTCCCGGTCCACCTCGGTTCTGCCGAGCCATCTTCCCGGCTCCTGCTGACGGAGACCACCGTCTGCCTCCTAGCCAGTGGCACCAGGGCTCCTACCCTGGTACCTGTCAGTCAGCTTCAGGCCTGACACACAGGCCTGACCTCCACTCTAACTCCAACTGAAAACTCATCTGCTGCTTTTTCCCACCCCGGGCTGTCTGGACCCCTGGGTGGGCGTGTCCCAACCGCCTGGTCACGCCCACTGGTGTGTCTATCTTTCCCTAAGGGGGGTTGACTAGGGTTTACTGGTTGGCTGTGTGTTTCCTAATGAGGGAAGATGTTATGCAAGGGCCTATCTGTGACTAACTGGTTTTGCCAGGGCGTCAACAACAGACAGTCTGTGGGCTGTCCGACCACCACCGTTTATTTAACTGAAAAAGAGATAAAACGGGTAAAACATCTTACAATTATAATAACATTTTTACATAGAGGTATATTTAAACTCTTCCCTAACGGGAGGCATTATTCTTAAACATTGCACATATAAAACAACCGGGATGAGACAGACCAGGTCCTTCTCACTTCACCCACCCAAAACAACCTAACCCTGATGCCACCACTAAAACACAGGTTGGCACCCCTTGCCCAAGTCCAGGGTAGGTCCGGGTGTTGTCCAAACGGGTCGGGTAAAAAGTTCCTTATCCGGCAGTCTTTTTCATGGGCCCCACGTCCAGGGGACCCCTGACCCGGAGGGTAGTCACCGGTTTTGTTGGTGACAGGACCTCGGCCTACTCCGCCGCAGGCCCATCCTCCAACCAGCCTCTCCAGAGACTGCGGCTTGGTGAGAAGGTTGGTCAGGGACTATTTACAAGGCCCAAATGTTTATGGGTTGGCCTGCAAGTTCTCAGCCATTGTCTTTATTTTAAAACTCTCAAAACGGGATCAACAGACGGTCCCAACGGGGACTTTAACTTTTTGGTAGCCAGGAACCGCTACCTAACACTCTCAATCTGGTGACGTTCTCAGTTGATTGGCATTCATTCACACTCATATTTACACAATGAACAGACACTACCCACTAGATTGTGGTCTCTCAGTACCTAAGTGGTGGCTGACCCAAGTTAGGGCGTGTGGACTTTCTAAGCATTCTTGGTTCACATGGGACTGGTGGGGTAGAGGGAAGTACAGGCCCCTCTTCCCCAACATCGGGTATGGCTGGCAGAGACCTGCAGGGGCGGGGTGTAGGTCCATCTCTGGGCGCTGGTGCTGGTGTGTTGCTGATAGGCCCTTCTGGCTCTACATCTTCTACGGGTTGTGAGAACATGATAACGGGAACAATCACCCCTCCATTCTGCATAGGCCAATCAGCCGGAAAATCACCCATCCCAGTGTGGATCACCTCTTTCTTCTGTCCCACAGTCGGCGCAGGAGGAGGAACCTCTTCCACCATCTTCAGGGGTTCTGGGCACTTCTTCAGGTGGTTCCTGGAAATAGTGGTCATAGTCTTCCCCTGGTCACGACTAACAAGGTATGTTTTCTGGTCTTCCCATCCAGTGGGTTGGATAACACAAGGGGTCCTCTCCCACTGGTCATCTAGCTTGTGCGTCCTTCTTTTCCGCTTCAGTACCACATCTCCGGGTCCAAAGGGAGCAGCTCGGGCTCGTCTGTTAAAGCGCTGCTCTTGCCTCTCCCTGCTCTGGCGCAGGTTCCTTTCTACATATTCCTGGATCTGCCGGTACTGCTTCTGTCGCTTGACGTCCCAATTAGTAGTGGGGGAGATGGTTTCAGGTGCCTCGACGTCTAATTATAGATCCACCAGCAACTTCCCGGGCCAGACTCTCATCAGGTACACAGGCGTGCACTTAGTGGAGCTACAGGGGATATTATTGTACATATGCACCAAGTCGGGCAGCTTCTCAGGCTACAAATTTCTTTCTTCCAGAGGCAGGGTTTTGAGAAGGATGAGAACCAGGTGATTCATTTTCTCACACATCCCGTTAGTTTGGGCATGGTAGGCCATGGTCCGGATTTTCTTGCACCCATACAAGTTGCAGAATTCTTGAAAACCTCTGCCTGGAAGGCCGGGCCCTGGTCCGTAAGCACCTTCTCCGGGTAGCCATGCGGCCGGCAGACGTTCGCCTGCAAGACCCTGGCTGCGGTGCGGCCCGTTAAGTCCTTGACGGGGACCACCACCATGAACCTGGAGTAGTGGTTTACGATGGTCAGGGCGCATGTATACCCGCTTTGGCTAAGCGTGAGCTTGACATGGTCCAGGGCAACCAACTCCAACGGCTGGCGGGTGACAATCGGCTGCAGCTGGGCCTTTTGACTGGTTTCGTCCCATCTTCTTAGCGCACAGGGACTACACTCTCTGCACCAGGACTCTAAGCACTCCCGCATCCCGCTCCAGTAGAAGCGCTCCCTCAGCAGCATCTCCAACTTCTTCCAGCCGAAATGTCCAGCCCCGTCATGATAGGCTTTCAGAACCATGGGTACGTATGCCTGTGGCACCACCAGCTGGCGGACCTTCTCGTGCATCTTCGAGTTGATCAATCCCCTGTACAGCTTACTCTGTTGTAAGTAAAGGCGGTCCCTCTCTTTCCATAACCCCTAAGCTTCGGAAGGGGCAGTAGGCTCTAACCTGGAAGCATCTTGAGCAATCATCATTTTGACTAGTCGGACTGCGGGCTCCTGATCTTGAGCTTCTCGCCACCCATGGCGGGGTAACGGGTCAAAGTTCGCTTGCTGCTGGCCGACATAGGGCTTTCGTCCCTTGGCTGATGGAACGCGGGCAGTTCGATTTCCTCCAGACCATCTTCCTCCACCCCTTCATCGGGTAGGTGCGGCATCTGGGACAAAGCAGCCGCGTTAGTGTTCTTGCGGCCGGCTCGGTACTTAATCGTGAAGTCATAGTTGGCCAGCCGGGCTACCCATCGTTGTTCCAGGGCCCCCATCTTTGCTGTATCCAGGTGTGTCAAATGGTTGTTGTCTGTATAGGCGGTGAACTTTGCCGATGCCAGGTAATGCTTGAATCTCTCCGTTATCGCCCAGACAAGTGCCAAGAACTCTAACTTCAAAGAGCTGTAATTCTCGGGGTTTCTCTCCATCGGCCGGAGCTTTCTGCTTGCATAGGCGATCACCTTCTCCCTACCATCTTGCATCTGGGACAGACAGCACCCAAGCCCACATTGCTGGCATCCGTGTAGAGAATGAACGAGAGACAATAGTCGGGTAGTCCAAGATTTCTTCTCCAGTTAGGGCTGACTTCAGTTGCTGGAAGGACTCCTCTTGCCTCTCACCCCAGGCAAACGGGGATCCGGGAGTTCTGCCATTCTTGGTCTGTCCCACGAGGAGATCTTGCATGGGTGCGGCCATCTTGGTGTATCCCTTGATGAAGCGACTGTAGTAGCCCAACAGGCCCAGGAACTGCCGCACCTCTTTAACCGTGGTAGGTCGCGGCCAACTCTGGATGGCAGTGATCTTTTCGGGATCCGGGGCCACACCTTCAGCGCTCACCACATGCCCGATGTACTGCACCCTGGTCTTCAGCAAATTGCACTTAAAGGGCTTCAATTTCATCCCGTACTTGGAGAGGGCTGCAAACACTTCCGCAAGGTGTTCTAGATGGGCCTCATATGTCTTGGAATAGACGATCCCATCATCCAGGTACAGCAGGACTGTCTCAAAGTTGCGATGTCCCAAGCAGCACTCCTTGAGCCTCTGGAAGGTTCCCAGAGCATTACACAGCCCGAAAGGCATGCTATTGAACTCACAGAGTCCCATCGGTAGCGAATGCAGTCTTCTCGCGGTCTTTCTCAGCAACCGCCACCTGCCAGTAGCCACTAGTGAGGACAAGGGTAGAGAAATAATTAGCAGTCTTCAGCGCGGCCAATGACTCTTCAATGCGAGGAAGAAGGTATGCATCTTTATGTGTTATCTGATTAATCTTCCGATAATCCACACACATTCTCATAGTGCCATCCTTCTTCTTTACCAGGACCAACGGAGATTCCCAGGGACTACAACTATCACGAATGACCCCTGCCTCCCTCATGTTCCTCAACATATCTTTGGCGCACTGGTAGTGTGCAGGTGGGATTGGCCTGTACCTCTCTTTAATAGGTGGATGCATGCCGGTGGGAATATGGTGCTGAACCCCCTTAATCCTCCCGAAATCTAACGGGTGTTTACTGAATACCTGCTCGTACTCTTCAACTATCCGGTACACCCCCTCCTTGTGATGTGTGGGTGTAGATTCGGTACCGACATGTAGCTCCTGGCACCACTCCTCTAACTGGTTGCATGGGGTGTCTCTGCCTGACTGATGCGGTGATAGTGGAGGTTGTTACGTGAATAGCGTCTGCGTCTACAGTGAATAATTTAGCAATGGTGGCGTAGCGGGTAGCCTAACCTCTTCCTCTCTGCAGCTCATCACTCTCACGGGCACCCGTCCTTTCTTGACATCAATTACCCCTCTGGCTGCCATCACTGTGGGCCAAAGCTCGGATAGCAAAGGCTCCAGCACTGCCGGGTAATCCTGTCCACGGGGACCCACTTATACTCTACACCAGATCATCATCTCACTCCGTGGAGGCACCACTAGAGGCGCCACATCCATCACTCGTACGCCACCAATCTCTCCACCTGACATGTTCACTTGTCGCTGCAGGATGGCCTGGATTTCACGTTGCAGAGGCCTCTGCTGCCCCCCTCCTGCTGTAATAGACAGTTGTTGCAATAAGTGCAGCACTTCCCCCATGCAGTTCTCAATCACGTTGGTCCCCAGGACCATCTTTGGGTTACGGTCATTAGGGTCATTCTGCACAACAATTAGCCCTTGCTGTTTCAGCTCCCGCTGCCCCACCTTCAAGGTTACCTCCTTAAACCCCACTTGCGTCATATGGAGTCCATTGGCTGCAATGATGGTCAAACTAGGATCCGGGGCTCACTATCAGACCAGTATTGTTTGTACAGTACATAGGGCATAGTTGTTACCTGCGAACCGGTATCGAGAAGGGCATAGGTCGGGATACCGTCCACAGCAAGGGAGATGATGGGGCGACCTCCAACGTACTCACGCCAGTCAGCTGGGCCTTGAGGGTCTATTCAGGAGGATTGGCCCTTGGCCTCAGGGGTTGCTCGTTTAAAGGACAACGGCGGGAGTAGTGGCCAGTCTTGTTGCACTTATAGCAGACGGGTGGTCCATACCGGCTGTCGTTGTTCCTCCTCCGCTGCATCCACGGGACGTCCTCCGGGCAGTCGGCGAGCTGTATCTTCTCTGCTGGCTTGGCTTTCGATGGTAGTTGTAAGGCAGCGAGGATCCTAGCGACGTCATCACTCAGGCGCTGGACTTGCGATGACAGATCTTTCGGGGTCCCGGCTTCTGTTGCGGGAGCCGGCAAGGCCAACAAGGGGGCTTTCACTGACACGGGAGCAGTGTCAGCTGGCCAGGATAGTGGGTCGGGGGCACCAGCATCGACCATCTGTAATGCTTTAATGGCCTGGTCTTTTAGAAACGCAAAGCTCAAGTCCGAGTGCTCCAGAGACCACAGCCGTAGGTGTTTACGATTTTCGGCGGACCCTAGTCCCTGCAGGAACTGCTCCACCAGCATTTTGTTGCTTTCAGCCTCAGTAATAGGGTCCACCTGCTTCAGGGTGCGTAGGGCCGTCTGCCGCCTCAAGGCGTAGTCTCGGATGCTGTCCTGCGGGCGCTGTCGGCAGTTATAGAAATGCATCTGCAATTCCGCTTCAGTACGGGTTTCAAAAGCAACTTGCAGCTTGTCAAAGATGGCGGTTACTGAGACCCGGTCAGCGTCTGCCCAGATCTCCACCTCCTGCTCAGCGGCGCCAGTCAGCTGCCCGAGTACCACAGATGCCCTCTGCTTGCCAGTCATGGCATACAGATCAAAACTGTTAGTAAAACACACAAATCTCTGGTAAATCAAGGTGATAGTGGCCGGTGCCATGGCCGGTTGCGTTCTGGTCCCCCACCCGGCTGGTGGTCTCTATCCTTTTCCTGCACTGCTGTGTGTAAGGTGGACTTTCCTAGTGTGAAACTCAGGAGTCCGCTCCCGGCTGGATGTGGCCTAAGAATCCGTGCCCGCAGACGCTGGCCCGTGGGATCTATGGGCCCTGGCGGTGACCTCTTATCCCTAATCGGTGGGCTGTTGTCTTCTATGAGGGACTTTGGGTGGGACAGATCCTCTAGTCCTGGCCTCAATCGGTTAATTAACCAGCTCCAGTTGGTTCTGGTCCTGGCTTCAGGGTCTGAGTACCCCCCTTTGTGCTCCGGTTTCCGGGTCGGTTCCCCAGGTCGGTACCGGTGGGCTACAACCCTGTCTCGGTCCACCTCAGTTCCACCGAGACGTCTTCCCGGCTCCTGCTGACGGAGACCACCGTCTGCCTCCTAGCCAGTGGCACCAGGGCTCCTACCCTGGTACCTGTCAGTCAGCTTCAGGCCTGACACACAGGCCTGACCTCCACTCTAACTCCAACTGAAAACTCATCTGCTGCTTTTTCCCACCCCGGGCTGTCTGGACCCCTGGGTGGGCATGTCCCAACCACCTGGTCACGCCCACTGGTGTGTCTATCTTTCCCTAAGGGGGGGGTGACTAGGGTTTACTGGTTGGCTGTGTGTTTCCTAATGAGGGAAGGTATTATGCAAGGGCCTATCTGTGACTACCTGGTTTTGCCAGGGCGTCACACTGATAGCGGGGTTCCGATGTGGGGCCGGATGAGGACCTCAGCCCCGGATCCTATATGCTATTTGGCTGCAGACTTGGTTAGACAGGTCCGGTGACTTATCTAGCCAATCCCACAACCCTTGCAGAGTTGGTAGACAACGTGAAGCATGCCTGCCCTAGGGTTCTGTACCCCGACAGCGCCGGTCCTGTGGAAGCAGCCATCTGCTTCTCCCCAGTGATCGTGTTGAACGCCTTGGCCCACAGAGCTGCATGCGGCACTTCCGCTCTGCTCTGTGACTGAAGCTGTTCTCTTCCTGTTTATTGTTGTTGTAGTTATGTTGTGTCTACCAAGCTGTCGCCCCCAGCCGCTGCCACCGACTGGTTCACTACTCTCACTAGGTCAACCTGCTCTTCCCACTGTGTGCTCCTGACTCCCCCTGGTGGTTGCTTCTCCCTGACCCTGAGTCCCTGGTTCCAGTGGATCGGGGAGCCCCTGGTGCGGTGGCATCCTGTAAACCCAGTCGCTGTAGTGAACCCCTACTGTGACCAGACAATGGCCCAGTCCCCATTGGGGAGGGCATCCCAGTGTCACTGCATGTATGTGTGAGTGGTTAGCGGTACCTTCCTTCCATGGACCCAGGATAAGTACTACATCCTAAAGGAGGCGCAGTACCCTGTGGCACCTGAAGCCTCAGGGGCACCACAGTATGATAATGGA
Source organism: Anomaloglossus baeobatrachus (assembly GCF_048569485.1). Taxonomy (NCBI): domain Eukaryota; kingdom Metazoa; phylum Chordata; class Amphibia; order Anura; family Aromobatidae; genus Anomaloglossus; species Anomaloglossus baeobatrachus. The sequence goes on along the minus strand of NC_134354.1, from coordinate 702,663,406 downwards.
AACTGCAGGCAAGAAGTTAGCTGTGGAATTGCAATCTGTAGATAGCCAGGAAGACGTGCTGGAAACTGCAGGCAGGTTATGCAATACTGGAAATTGCTGTCAAGTAGGTAGCTGTGGAACTAGAAGCTGCAGACAACCGGGAAGGCATCTTGGAGATAGCGGGCAGGTTGTGCGATACTGTTGTGTCGCCAGGGGTTAAGGGGATACTCAGAACCGGGCCAAGGGGTCACTTCTGGAAAGGGGATCACGGTGTTGTAACCCAGTCTGTGATCCCTGGTTCCACAATAAAAAGAGGGTTATGTTCGAGACGCCACCCATGGAATGTGATCAGAGATGACCACCGCTGCTGCAGAACCTCCGGGGTGATGGATGGCAGCTTGAGATGGGACTGCCTTCTCCCCGGGGCAGTGTGATAGTCTATGGGGAGGTGCAGGGCACGAGCACAATAAACAAGCAGACTCACGGTTTTGCAGTTTCTTTGTCCTTTACTGATGATGGTATTCAGCAGAGTACTGTCCACAGAGTCCACCGACCTACCAAAACGCCACTGCGTCCGAGCTATGATGTCCGACCAAACAATAACAATGCCCGGGAACGCCCTCCACAAATGTAACAAGTCCAGCTTTATGTCCCTTTTCAATTCCCTCGCCGACCTTACTCCCAAATCATTCCCACCCACGTGTAAAATTAACACATCCGGGTCACGATCCATACGGCTATAATAAGCCACCTCTGGGCGCACTCTACCCCAGGTCATGCCCCGAATTCCAAGCCACTTTACTCGGGCCTCCGTCACCGACACTCCAAGCTGCCGACCGTCGCGACGCACATCCGCCCGCAACGCTCCTCAATACACATAGGAGTGCCCGAGGATCCACACAAGGCATGGCCCTACAAAATATAAAGACCACGAATAAAAACAGCAACAAACAAGAAAAATTGTCACATACCAGCATCAAAACGCAAACCAGGAATCCCCCACCCTGCACCATCACCTGACCAAGTGAGGCCTAATGTACAAGCGAAACCTGGAAGACTCCCACCTCCCAATCCGCCGGATACAATCCTCACTCAAACCCCACCTGGCGGCTTCCGTTGCCGCCCCAATCCGGAAGGAGTGAGACCCGTACTCACTTGGCTCCTCCCCCACCCGTGCTAAAGCCATCTTCAGCACCGCATTGAATTGGTAACGCGACAAAGCCAATCCGTCCGCATGCCTAAGGAAAACGCCAGGGTAACCGCCGCGCACCCTTAAAAACTCTGAAACCTGTACCACCGGGCACAGCTGGTGCCCCGGTAACGCAAACAACACAACTAAGCGCCCCCGCCCCCTCTGATCTGTCTTCGAAAAACGAAGCCGGCATTCCACTCTGTCCTCCCCCAGCATTACATCCTCCATCAGCAAACCACCCATCGCTTGCTTAGTCGGGCTGACCAATTCACCAATGCAAAAGGCACCAAAAAACGCCAATACAAAAGCCACCGAAAACAACACCCGCTCATAAGGAGACGAACACAACTCCCCTAAACACCCCACTAACCGACACAACAATGGCAATGACACCGGCCGCCTCATGTCACGCGACTGGGCCCCTTTTCGAAAACCCTTCATTGCCTGCCGCACCAGAAAATCCTTAGTCGCGTCCCGAACCCCCTGCATCTGAAACAAGAAGGCCAATGCCGCCAACTTGCAACCAATCACCGAAACGGACCGACCTGCCGAAAAATCCCCACTAATTAACATCAGGACCCCCAACACTCGGCCTTTGTAACCCGACTCCATGAAGTCCCCTCTTTCCAACACTGCCCATTCCTTCCACACCGCCTGATATCGGCACCAAGTAGCCTCAGACACCGATCTTCTAATTCCCTCAAATGCTATACCGATGCCAGGTCCCACAGCCATTCCGGGCAAGGTTCTCCATCCGCGTCCGCTCCCGGCACCAGCTTCCTGAACCTGCAAAACTGAAACCGTGATAGCGCGTCAGCCACCTCGTTTCGAATCCCTGGCATGTGCCGAGCCACCACGCAAATGTTTAACTCCAAGCAACGCAACACCAGATGCCTTAAATACCCCACAACCGGCGGGGATTTTGCCGACAGTGCATTGATGGAATGCACCACCGCCATGTTGTCACAATGCATGCAAACCCTTCTTCCGGAAAAACGGGGCCCCACAACTCCACCGCCACAATAATGGGAAACAATTCCAGCAGCGCCAAATTCCTTACCAAACCTGCTTCCACCCAAAGCCGTGGCCACTTTCCCACACACCAGCGCGTCTGAAAAATTGCCCCAAAACCTGTCGCTCCAGCCGCATCAGTATACAATTCCAGCTGGCTATTGGACAATGCCTCGCTCATCCAAAGGGTCTGACCGTTGTACCGGTCCAAGAACTCCTCCCAAACCAACAAATCCCCCTTCATCACTTTGGTCACTCTGACAAAGTGATTTGGAGCTTTTACCCCCGCAGTTGCGCTTGCCAGTCTCCTATTAAATATCCGCCCCATCGGCATAATGCGACAAGCGAAATTCAATTTCCCGTGCACTGACTGCAAATCCCGCAACCGCACCTTCGTGGCCTGAGACAAAAACCGCACCGACGCCTTCAAATCCAGAAGCTTCCCCTCCGGCAACCGGCATTCCATCGCCAGTGTATCAATTTCGATACCTAAAAAACATAGAGCCGTCACCGGCCCTTCTGTTTTTTCTTTTGCCAACGGAATACCCAGGCTCCGCGCGATCCGCTCTAACGTAAATAACAACAAGGAGCAAACCGAAGAGCCCGCCGGACCCACGCATAAGAAGTCATCCAAATAGTGAATCACTGAATGGACTCCTGCCACATCCTTGACTACCCATTCCACAAAAGTACTAAATGCCTCAAAATGAGCACACGAAATGGAACAGCCCATCGGCAGGCAGCGATCCACATAGTATTCACCATCCCAAATACACCCTAAGAGATGAAGGCTCTCAGGATGCACCGGGAGTAAACGAAAAGCTGCTTCCACATCCGCCTTTGCCATCAGGGCCCCCCGCCCCGCAACCCTTACTAGCTCCAAGGCCTTATCAAACGATACATAACATACCGCCGACAACTCTGGTGATATCCCATCATTCACCGACAATCCCGCCGGATAAGATAAATGATGAATGAGCCGAAATTTGTTCGGCTCCTTCTTAGGTACCACCCCAAGGGGGGAAATCCGTAAATTGGAGAATGGTGGGTCCTGGAATGGACCCGCCATCCTCCCCAACTCCACCTCCTTTTGCAGCTTTTCCTTCACCACCGCAGGATGTTCTTTCGCGGACCTCAAATTCCCCGGGCGAAACACCGGTGCCTCAGATTCAAACGGAATCCGAAAACCCTCCGTAAAACCACGTGCCAACAACTCCGCCGCCCAAACATCCGGGTATCTATTTAAATAGGGAAGCATCGCCTCTACCCTCACTGGCGTCCTCCCTTTTTCCAGACCCCTCCCCCGCCTTTCCTTTTCCTTTCTTGAAGCACCTGGCCAAGGAGTGGGACCCTCCACATCCGGAACACTCGTGTTTGAACCGACACGAGGCCCCGAACTTACACTGTCCCTCGTTATATTGCCAACAAGCCCCCTTTTTCTGTCCAGCCGGGGACCCGCCGCTCGCACCCGGGCTCCCGGCACCCCCTCGAAAGGGCTGAGCCGGAGCCGTCATTAACGCATCCACAAAGAAATATCCTTGTGGCCCCACTGGACACCCGGCCGCAGAGCCTTCCGTTGCCGGAACTGCTCGTCATATCTTAGCCACCCTAAACCGCCGTACACTCTATACGCCTCCCCTATCGCGTCCATATATCCAAATAGGGCGGAACAATGCTCCGGCTCCTTTTCCCCGATCACGCTGGCTAAGATCGCAAAGGCCTGTAGCCAGTTAGTAAACGTCCTCGGGATCAACCTATACCTTCGTTTTTCCTCGTTCTCTTTCTCCTTTTTTGTATCACTGGGTTTCACCTTATCCAAATTAAACTTCTCCAAGGGAAGCAGGGAAAAAATTTCCACATACTCCCCTTTCCAAATCTTTTCCCTCACCTCCTTCTTCAAATGAACCCCTAACTGACCTTCAAAACACACATAAATTTCACTCCGTGCCCTATCATCCAAACGCACAACCTCATCCTCCTTTTCTTTTTCCTTTTCCGCCTCCTTACTCGCACCCACGTCAGCCGCCCCACCGGCCGCCTGTCCCGCACATACCGCCGAGGTAGGGTCCCGAACCGTAACCCCGCTCACCGGCGCCTCAGTCTGTACCACCTCCGTGGGGCCCACCCACGCCCCCACCGGAGCCCCAGGCCCAATCCTACTAACCCGCTCCGCAGACAACCCCTGCAACACCCCCAAAAGTTGCCCCCAAAACTCCGGGCCCGGTAAACCAGACTGTCAGACCGCACTCGCCCCCTTCGCAACACTTCCCGCGACGGAACCCCCGCCCCCGCCCGCACTACCCACAGCATTAAACATTTCAGTCGTCCGCTCACCAGGCAGCCGTTGAACCGATGCCGGAACAGCCGTGCCACGATCTTCCTGCTGCCGCTCTGTCCGACCTGCCTCTGCCATTGCTCCATCTTCATCGCCGGAGTCTGACGTGCTGCCGAAGTCTTCAGGGGGGACCAGCAAGGGGACAGCCCGCACCTTTTGGCCGTCAACCCCCACAGTCACCGCACCCTGCTCCTCCGGGCGACTCCTGCTAGACCTCTTCCTTTTCCCACACCGTGGCGCCCTGCCGCCGTCCTTCCTCGCCGTATTCATGACCGACTGCTGCGCCACCGTTTCTCCCGCCGCTCTCAGTGGGCTCCCTCCCTGCCGACTGCAGGAAGGCCGTGCTGCATTTGCCCCTCGCTGGGAACACCCCCCAGCCCGATCCTCGCTGGGGGGGACCGTAATTGCGGATCTCATCCGTGCCTGCGGGCCACCGTACCCCTCCTCCGAACTCCTCACATCGCCGCTCCCATCCGCACCCGTCCTCCGTCCTGTAGCTCTCCCCTGCAGCCTGCAGGGAGTCTCCTCCATTGATCTTGAATGCCGAGCGCCACCCCCAGCCGGCACTTCACTGGGGGCTGCCGTTATCGCCGCTCCGGTCCGGGACTGTGCAGGCCGCGGACCGGAAGTGGGCCTCGCCGAGGCTCCGCCCACCCCCGACCCGCGGGATCTCCGTCGAGGATTCCTCCCGGCGGCCGGCCGCTCCCCCTGGTAAGTTGGAGGGCTCCGCTGCCCCGGAGGGTCCCCGTAGGGGCTCCTAGATCTCACTCTCCCCCTCCAGCTGGGGGAGTAGCGCTCCGGCGGTCGCGCCTGCCGAGCGCGTAGCAGCGGCCCGGGCGCAGGAGCAGCAGGCAGCACCGCTCCAGCCCCACAGACCGCCGCCAGCTGCTGCCGCAGAGCGTCCACACCTAGGACCTCGGAGGCCCCACGCACCATCTCCAGCAGCTCATTGAGTTCAGCCATGGCAGCGAGCAGCACAAACGTCCTGGGGCCACAACTTTTCGGCGACAAAAGGGGAGGTAATCAGTACACCCCCTCTCTTATACCTCCCAAAAACCCCCACCCCTTCCCTGCTCCCCTCCAATCCCCCAACGGCTCCCTTCCACCAATCCTATAGTCCCAACTATCCCCTATCCCGGATAAACCAATTAACCCCTTCCTAACCTTGCAACCCTCTCGATCGTCATGGGGTCCATTCACCAGTATGGGGCTCACTGCCCTTCTGATTGTAAAATGCTTTCACTTTATGGCCATTTGTAATGCAGTAATATTACAGCCCCATTTATATTACTACGAAAATAAAGATTAATTTATTTTGCAGCTTGAAAAACAGCATCACAGATAACAAGTAACTTGGATGGCCCCATAATGACATCCAGTATCCTGAAGCTAGGCTCCAATGGTCTGGCTATGGTTATATATGCTTACACTAAGAGATAATACAGTATTATTTGTGTTTTCCATAAGGTTTCCTATTTTGACACTTGAAAACACTTCAGAAAACATTAGTAATCCAGTAAAGTATCATGTCTTCACTAAGTGTGTTTTCAATATCTCTGGACGAATGTGAACAATTGCAAGATGTGCGTTGTTAATCCCTTACAATCTTCAAACTGTTCTGAATACTTAATGTATGCCAGAGGAACACAATCGTAAAAAGCTGGAGATTTTCTAGTGGTAAATCGCATGCAGCAGATTGTTTAGGATGTGTTATCAAACAATCCACATAAATCCCAAACGGCTAGTGATTAGTGTTGAACCACCCCCCTAGTGTTCGAGTTCAGTTCGGCTCGTCGAACGGCGGCTTAGTTCGGCGAACGTTCGATGAACACCTTCGAACCCCATTGAAAAACAATGGCAGGCAAACACAAACACATAAAAACACATTATACATATACACATACAGGTAATAAACATTGCCATTACACTTAATTATAAATTAAAAATAAATTAAATTATTTACCAGTATGGCCGAGACTCGAACTCGTGAACTAATTCTCCATAGGCAGTAGCTCTAACCATTGAGCCACTGCCTCTAATGAAAAGCATAGGCAGATTTGGTAATCTCTACCTTTGTATTGCAGGAGAGAATCCAGAAGTAGATTATTCAGCTGCAAGGATGGAAGGGCGGATGGATGGATGGATGGATGGATGGGCGGATGGATGGATGGATGGGCGGGTGGATGGATGGATGGGCGGGTGGATGGATGGATGGGCGGGTGGATGGATGGATGGGCGGGTGGATGGATGGATTCATGGATGGATGGATGAATGGATGGGCAGATGGATGGATGGGCGGATGGGTGGATGGATGGATGGGCGAGCAAACACCGGCACTACCGCACTCATCCTCGCAGGCACTACCGCACGCATCATCCTCGCACACATGCAGGCACTACAACCCCCATCATCACCGCACACGCAGGCATTACCTCAGTGATGTCCCCGCTGACAGTGCGGCTCACTTCATTGCTGCGTGGATCTGACACAGAGCACTCGTGTTCTACGACGCTCCTGTCAGCGTCATGTAGCAGAGCTGGATGCGTCGTGGGACCTCTGTGGATTACACTGGACCTGGAGGGGTATTTGGGGATTTTAATAAAATAGTGAAAGAAGGTGTTTTTTTGTCTTTTATTCCAAATAAAGGATTTTTTTGTGTGTGTTTATTTACTTTCACTTACAGGTTAATCATGGAAGGTATCTCGGGGAGATGCCTGCCATGATTAACTCCTTATTACCCCGATTGCCACCACACCAGGGCAATTCGGGATGAGCTGGGTAGAGTCACGGGACTGTCGCATCTAATGGATGTGGCAATTCTGGGCAGCTGCCACTGATATTGTTAGGGTGGTGGGCTCCCCATAACGTGGCACTCTCCATCCTGACAATACCAGCCTCCAGCCGTGTGGCTTTATCCTGGCTGGTATCAAATTTGTGGGGAACCGCAGTTTTTTTTTTTATTATTATTATTTATTTATTTTACTGCACACTATAGACCCGCCCGCCGGTGGCTGTGATTGGTTGCAGTGAGACAGCTGTCACTCATCGTGGGGGCATGTCTGACTGCAACCAATCATGGGCGCCGGTGTGCTGGGAAAGCACGGAATACCAGATTGAATAATGAAGCGGCAGCCATTTTCAAAAGAGGAAAAGCCGCCGGAGCTTTGTGACAGCCGTGCAGCGCCGCGCCCATGATCGGTGAGTAGGAAAGAGAGAGGGCTTGTGCTGGAAATGCAGGACGCATGCAGATACGCAACGTGCACACATAGCCTTACTGTGAAAAGCCATGCTTTTGGTGATCGAACCGTTATCGAACGTGACTTGAACTGCCGAACTTGAAGCAAATAGTTCGAGTTCGTCGAACGACTCAAACAGCACCCAAATCACTCGAATTTGAAATTGGTGAATTGTTCGAATCGAACATCGCTCAACTCTACTAGTGATGTCATCAATATGATGTCACATTCACTACAACATGTGACTGCTAATCTCTTTATATTTATTGATGTCCCACAATTATTTCCACATTTACATACTATTATTTGGGACTTGACCACACAGTGGTGGAAGGATCAGTTCTAACTAGAAAGGCACATACCATATTCAGATATTAGGTATTGAAATATTTTTTGAGCGTAAATAGGTAAATAAAGATCATTTACATTTAAGAATTTATTATCATATTATAGCTTTTTAAAGTCATTTAATTACTTAATATGCTTTTATATACAGTCACTAATTTTAGTATTCTCTTAGATACACATCTCCAATCTGTGGCTCATCTGTTGTTGAGAAGACAAGTCGTCAAGCATGAGTTGACAGTTGAATTAATACTTTATTCAGACATTATAGTCATTACTTGAATAGTTCTATTTCATATAAATTTTGTATTCATGAAAATTTGAGTCAATCACAACTTTAGTATTCGACTTACAAAGCTCTAACTAGGATTTCTTTCATATGGGGTAAAGGTTCTCTCTAACTTTATCTAAAAACTTTGACCAAAGAAATGCATCTTGTTGGCATCATCCTCGCCCTTGTTCCCAGTACCTAAGGGACACGTCGCTGTTGCCCCCACCTAACAATTTCCATGAATTGTTTTGTACTTGCACCCATGGCTGAGGTTCTTCTCAGGGGTGTGCCTGGCTTCCAAAGCATTTCCCCAGACCTTGAGGTGAACCTTGCTCCACAAGTGTGCAACGGTATTGAGATCTCCTGAATGTGTTACCAGTCAATCAAAGATCATAATTCAGCTTACAACATCTTCACCAAATAATTACATTACTTAAAAATATTCTTTAGACCTTTGTCCTGGTGACTACAGAGTATGACATGATGAGACCTGGAGATGATCAGATCTTTTAAAGCTTAAATTTTCTGAATTACTTGGAAAATACGTGGGGGGGGGAGAAAGAGGGAGAACTTCACTGATCATAAGAGTTTATAGTTTACAGGTGACTGTCATGATGTATGTAGTTTTCTCCATCCCATATTTTTTGTATAAGATGCCATGTGATGTATTTTACCTTCTCACTGTATTTGCTGTAATACTATGTCATGATGTGATGTAACTTTCCTTTGGTTGTACTTACTGAACACTTTGAAATGTCTTGGGATGTAAGTGATCATACCTTCCCCCCAGCCTGTATCATATTGCAATCAGGCTTCAGCAGTAGCTATTGTCATTGATTTGGTGGGGGTTGCATATATATATATATATATATATTGTTCTTCTCAGCATGGGACTTCTCCAATCTACAACTTGGTAAACAGAACAGAGCCAGCAGTCTAAAGTCCATTCATGCATCAAATGGCCAGGGGGAGGTGTGCCCACCTAAGGGGCTGATCCCAGGAGAGAAGAACATGTTAGTTCAGTTAGTTGGATCTCGGCTGGAGACGTACTAGGATCTATAGCTGAGGCTGGATCCTGGGGTCTGTGTGTGTGGACTGTTACAGACTGGAGATCCGCGGCCACGTGGGATTGTGTTTTGTTGTTCACCCTGTTGGACTCAAGGAACTCATATAAGGACCATTGCCCTAATTTCCCTGGCATCGGAATACCAGGCGGTGCCCCTGGATCTTTTGTTTTTTTTTTGTTGTGGACTCCTTGCAGATTTGAAGGATTTATATTTATGTTTGCTGCTTTATCTTTGTGGTTCCAATAAAGCCCTTTGGATTGTTCCTTGGCCTGGCGTCCCTCACTGCTCTGTTGCATACCCCGTCACAAACTGGTGGCAGCGGCGGGATCAGAGCAGAAAGAATGGAGGACAACGGTCCATTAACATCTGGAATCAGAACCTCAGAGTACAAGAACTGGACTGTGGTGAGCCTACAAACAATGGCCCGTGAATTAGGAGTCGGTTACAAAGGACTCTCTAAGGAGCAACTAATTGAGGCATTGGAAAACGCTTGCCTGCAAGATGGCACCGAGGAACAATTTCCACAGCAAAGGGAGGAAAGACGGGAGCTGGAGGTAAATACCCAAAAAAGTCAATGGATTGTGTGGTATGAGGAGGAGATGGCACTGCTTGGAGATGAGGCCACCATAGAAGATAAGAGGGAGGCTATTCGCGGAGCTAAGGACAGGGCATTGCTGGAGAGGAGATTTGCTGTGGAAGCAGCTAGAGGCTCCAGACAAACTGTAACCACAGCACCAACTATGAGGGAATTCTCCAGAGTGTCCCGCAAGGACTTTAAGCCATTTAATGAAGCTGCAGGTGACATTGAGGGCTTCTTCCAGGACTTTGAGCATCAGTGCCGATTAATGGAAGTCCCAGAAAGAGAGCGAGTCAGACACCTTGTGGGCCTCTTGGAGGGTGGAGCTGCCGATGCCTATAGAGCTATGGACCCTCAGTGGAATTGTGAGTATGGGGAGATAAAACAGACCATTCTGGAACATTATGCCGTGACCCCAGATACTTATAGGACTCAGTTCCATACATTAGCCTGTGATGGAGAAGTGTCTTTCAAGATGTTTGCCCACAGAGTGAAACAAGTATGCCATCGCTGGCTGGAGGGAGAGGGGGCCTTAACTTGGGAGACGTTCATCCAGGTCATCCTAAAAGAACAGTTCTATGCCAAGTGCCCTACTGAGATTCGGGAATGGGTGCGTGAGAGGAGACCAGAGACAATGGAACAAGCTGCTGCTCTAGCTGATGAGGTGCTCACTATCAAGCCTCAATGGAAGAAGCTGCTAGCAGAGGGAGCAAAAATGACCAGCACCCCAACACCAGAGGTTCCTTGTCCTTCAGTGTCCAATGTTCCTCGACCTAGACCACCTCATGTGGATACCCGTGTGTACGTGCCTCCAGTTGTTTCTACCACATTTTTTGGAATACGACGAGGAGAGAAAGTAGAAGAGCGGAGATGTTATAACTGTGGGCATCCCGGACATCTGCGGGCCACATGCCCATCTATCCAGTGGAGTCATCCTCCAAATCGACAACCACCTCCAGCACCTGCACCTCCCTATCAGTCACCAAGGTCTCCTACCTACTTCTCCAGAAGGCAAACTGGACAGAGTGAGACGCAGCGCAAATGTTATCAATGTGGGCATCCTGGTCATCTGCAAGCTCATTGTCCAGGTGTTCAGAGGCAGAACAGCTGCAGACCAACTTTGCTTGTCCATTATCTACAGACATCTTCAGCAGGAGAAGAGCTGGATTCAGGCCCTCATGATTTGCCAAGTGACCCTGATATCTTGACTCCCCTACCAGGAGTCTATGGAGTGCGAGCCACAGCCACGCGTTCTTATGATCTTCAGCATAAACATCTACAGGAGGTCGTGCTGGATGGCCAAAAAGTTGTTGGTTTTCGTGACACTGGGGCTTTTCTCACCATCGCAGATCCCCGAGTAATTCAACCAGAAGCAATTCAAAAGGGATCAGGAATTGCCATTGAATTGGCTGGAGGTACTCAAAGATACATTCCAAGAGCGAGTGTGACCCTGGATTATGGCTTTGGGGCAAAACAATGCATAATCGGTGTGATGAGCGGCCTTCCTGCAGACATACTCCTAGCCAATGATGTGGGAGATATACAATGCCGATTTGTGGGTGCAGGAAGCAGAGTTTAAGTGAAGGAGGATATAAACTGGACCCGAACATTCAACCCTACATCTTCATCATACACTAAAGAACCTGGAGCCAACACCCAAAATGTAGATGGACTGTCCAGGCAAGAGGAGCCTTGAGTCCGGTCAGCCATGCCTGCGTGTACTTAACCAGCGACCTGTAGAGGTCCCTAGTACGTACACAAGTTGGGAGGGGAAGGAATTGTCATGATGTATGTAGTTTTCTCCATCCCATATTTTTTGTATAAGATGCCATGTGATGTATTTTACCTTCTCACTGTATTTGCTGTAATACTATGTCAGGATGTGATGTAACTTTCCTTTGGTTGTACTTACTGAACACTATGAAATGTCTTGGGATGTAAGTGACCATACCTTCCCCCCAGCCTGTATCATATTGCAATCAGGCTTCAGCAGTAGCTATTGTCATTGGTTTGGTGGGGATTGCATATATATATTGTTCTTCTCAGCATGGGACTTCTCCAATCTACAACTTGGTAAACAGAACAGAGCCAGCAGTCTAAAGTCCATTCATGCATCAAATGGCCAGGGGGAGGTGTGCCCACCTAAGGGGCTGATCCCAGGAGAGAAGAACATGTAAGGCTGCTTTCACACTACGTCTTTTTAACATGCGTCCTGAACGTTTTTTTAACGCAAAAACGGATCCAGTGCAAATGCGTTTTCATTTCAATGCATTTGCAATGGACTCGTGTTAACATGCGTTCACCTGCGTTTGCGTGCGTTATAGTGAGGATCCAGCGACTTGCAGTTTTTTAACATCTTTCAAAAACGCTACATATAGCGTTTTTGAGCTGCGTCCAAATACTGCAAATTGCTGGATCCTGACTAAACAGCATGCAAACGCAGGTGAACGCTGGCATGCTGATAGACAGGATCCTGCTTGCTCTACTGAGCATGCACAGAAACCAGCCCCGTGATCTGTCTATCTCTCTCCTACCTCTCTGTCTCTCCCCCTCCCTCTCCCCCACCTGAGAGCTGCGGACACTCGTAACCAAGGTAAATATCGGGTAACCACTTATCTTAGTTACCCGATGTTTACGTTGGTTACGTGTGCAGGGAGCCCGGCTCCTAGCAGCTGCAGACGCTCGTAACCAAAGTAAATATTGGGTATACAAGCAAGTATACCCGATGTTTACCTTGGTTACGAACCTCCGCAATTGTAAGAAGCCGGCTCCCAGTCTGGCACGTTTAGTTCCCCTCACTCCCGATCACATGACTCCAATGCCCGCCCATAAACATCCAGTGACAGGATCCTGCAAAGTAACACATGCGTTTGCATGCGTTTTTTGCTGTAAAAGCAGGATCCGCTTTTGCAGCAAAAAAACGTTCAGGACGCATGTTAAAAAGACGTAGTGTGAAAGCAGCCTTAGTTCAGTTAGTTGGATCTTGGCTGGAGACGTACTAGGATCTATAGCTGAGGCTGGATCCTGGGGTCTGTGTGTGTGGACTGTTACAGACTGGAGATCCGCGGCCACGTGGGATTGTATTTTGTTGTTCACCCTGTTGGACTCAAGGAACTCATATAAGGACTAGTGATGAGCGAGTACTAAAAAGCTCGGGTGCTCGAAGCTCGGGCCGAGCCTCCCAAGATACTCGTGTACTCGGCCCGAGCAACGAGCCCAATGTTATCCTATGGGAGACCCGAGTATTTTTGTGAAATGACCTCCCGGCAGCATGGAGAAACCCTAAAAATGTCACAAAAGTCTCAGAAGAGTGCTCAAATGACATGGCAACAGCATGGGGAAGACCCCTTGAAGCATTTATCACTCAAAAGTCACAGCTGTGAACAATTTTGTCCGCGTTTTACGCCATTTTTACGGACTCACCAGAAAACCTTCCAAAATGACCCCAAAATGATTTTTCATGGCGGAAATGTTAAGGGCACATACCCAATAGTGAGATAGATCTGGTGTATGTTACTTTTTGAGATCAATACATGAAAGATTTTACGTGAAATCATTGTGTGGCACTCCGATGTCCCTGAGAAGAGACGTACATGAAGGCCTCTTGAGTCTAATGTGCCCATTTTGAGGAAGTGAGTCTTTGTAGTATTTTCCTTTGCCAGGGCAGTCCTAAATTGTGAGGTTCACCAATGCCCCTGCATACAGACGTGCATGAGGGCCTCAAAACATTAAGTGTCCATTGTCAGGAAGTGGGTGTATTATAGTATAGCCCTTAGGCAGGGCAGCCAAAAATTGGGAGGCTCCACATTGTCCCTGGGTAGAGACGTGCATGATGGCCTTTAAACCTGAAGTGCCCATTGTAAGGAAGTGGGTCTATTTCAGTATAGCCCTTTGCCAGGGCAGCCAAAAATTGGGAGGCTCCACATTGTCCCTGGGTAGAGACGTGCATGAGGGCCTCAAAACATTAAGTGTCCATTTTAAGGAAGTGGGTGTATTTCAGTATAGCCCTTAGGCAGGGCAGCCAAAAATTGGGAGGCTCCACATTGTCCCTGGATAGAGACGTGCATGATGGCCTTTAAACCTGAAGTGCCCATTGTAAGGAAGTGGGTCTATTTCAGTATAGCCCTTTGCCAGGGCAGCCAAAAATTGGGAGGCTCCACATTGTCCCTGGGTAGAGACGTGCATGAGGGCCTCAAAACATTAAGTGTCCATTGTCAGGAAGTGGGTGTATTATAGTATAGCCCTTAGGCAGGGCAGCCAAAAATTGGGAGGCTCCACATTGTCCCTGGGTAGAGACGTGCATGATGGCCTTTAAACCTGAAGTGCCCATTGTAAGGAAGTGGGTCTATTTCAGTATAGCCCTTTGCCAGGGCAGCCAAAAATTGGGAGGCTCCACATTGTCCCTGGGTAGAGACGTGCATGAGGGCCTCAAAACATTAAGTGTCCATTTTAAGGAAGTGGGTGTATTTCAGTATAGCCCTTAGGCAGGGCAGCCAAAAATTGGGAGGCTACACGTTGTCCCTGGGTAGAGACGTGCATGAGGGCCTCAAAACATTAAGTGTCCATTTTAAGGAAGTGGGTGTATTTCAGTATAGCCCTTAGGCAGGGCAGCCAAAAATTGGGAGGCTCCACATTGTCCCTGGATAGAGACGTGCATGATGGCCTTTAAACCTGAAGTGCCCATTGTAAGGAAGTGGGTCTATTTCAGTATAGCCCTTTGCCAGGGCAGCCAAAAATTGGGAGGCTCCACATTGTCCCTGGGTAGAGACGTGCATGAGGGCCTCAAAACATTAAGTGTCCATTGTCAGGAAGTGGGTGTATTATAGTATAGCCCTTAGGCAGGGCAGCCAAAAATTGGGAGGCTCCACATTGTCCCTGGGTAGAGACGTGCATGATGGCCTTTAAACCTGAAGTGCCCATTGTAAGGAAGTGGGTCTATTTCAGTATAGCCCTTTGCCAGGGCAGCCAAAAATTGGGAGGCTCCACATTGTCCCTGGGTAGAGACGTGCATGAGGGCCTCAAAACATTAAGTGTCCATTTTAAGGAAGTGGGTGTATTTCAGTATAGCCCTTAGGCAGGGCAGCCAAAAATTGGGAGGCTACACGTTGTCCCTGGGTAGAGACGTGCATGAGGGCCTCAAAACATTAAGTGTCCATTTTAAGGAAGTGGGTGTATTTCAGTATAGCCCTTAGGCAGGGCAGCCAAAAATTGGGAGGCTCCACATTGTCCCTGGGTAGAGACGTGCATGAGGGCCTCAAAACATTAAGTGTCCATTGTCAGGAAGTGGGTGTATTATAGTATAGCCCTTAGGCAGGGCAGCCAAAAATTGGGAGGCTCCACATTGTCCCTGGGTAGAGACGTGCATGATGGCCTTTAAACCTGAAGTGCCCATTGTAAGGAAGTGGGTCTATTTCAGTATAGCCCTTTGCCAGGGCAGCCAAAAATTGGGAGGCTCCACATTGTCCCTGGGTAGAGACGTGCATGAGGGCCTCAAAACATTAAGTGTCCATTGTCAGGAAGTGGGTGTATTATAGTATAGCCCTTAGGCAGGGCAGCCAAAAATTGGGAGGCTCCACATTGTCCCTGGGTAGAGACGTGCATGATGGCCTTTAAACCTGAAGTGCCCATTGTAAGGAAGTGGGTCTATTTCAGTATAGCCCTTTGCCAGGGCAGCCAAAAATTGGGAGGCTCCACATTGTCCCTGGGTAGAGACGTGCATGAGGGCCTCAAAACATTAAGTGTCCATTTTAAGGAAGTGGGTGTATTTCAGTATAGCCCTTAGGCAGGGCAGCCAAAAATTGGGAGGCTACACGTTGTCCCTGGGTAGAGACGTGCATGAGGGCCTCAAAACATTGTTCCCATTGCAAAGGAGCGGGTCTCCTGTCGTTGTAATGTCCATTCTGCAAAGAATGGGCGAAAAAATTTACCACTGGGGGTATACCTGAAACAAAGACCTAACTATTGTAACGGTCATCATGATGGCGCATGAGGAGAAGGAGGAGCAGTCCAGCGATTATCCAAAGTCGAGAAGTGTACCCATGGGTGAGTGGAGGTACATGGCAAACTTTAAATTCCGCTCTCATTTGCTGGTGGTGTGGTGAAGTCTGGCCCAATCCAACCCTTGTTCATCTTTATCAGAGTCAGCCTGTCAGCATTTTCAGTTGACAGGCGGGTGCGTTTATCTGTAATGATTCCACCTGCGGCACTAAAAACACGCTCTGACAAAACGCTAGCAGCAGGGCAGGCCAGGACTTCCAAGGCGTAGAGAGCCAATTCATGCCACGTGTCCAGCTTGGATACCCAATAATTGTAAGGCACAGAGGAATGTCGGAGTACAGTTGTTCGATCTGCAAGGTACTCCTTCAGCATCTGGGCAAACTTAGGATTTCTTGTGGCACTACCCCGCACCTCAGGGGCTGTGGTACGTGAGGGGCTGAGAAAACTGTCCCACATCTTAAAGACTGTTCCCCTACCTCTGGCGGATTGGACTTGTGCCTCTCTCGGCTGTACGCCTCGGTTGTCCACTGATTCCTGACCTATGCCGCTAGCGTTTTGTGAGGGGAATGCTTTGCCTACTTCCGTGAGTATGGCCTTCCGAAACTGCTGCATTTTGGTTGACCTCTCATCCACGGGAATAAGAGACAAAAAGTTCTCCTTGTAGCGTGGGTCTAACAGTGTTACCAACCAGTAATGATTGTCGGCCAAGATGTTCTTAACGCGAGGGTCACGAGACAGGCAGCTTACCATAAAGTCAGCCATGTGCGCCAGACTCTTAACAGCCAGGACTTCAGTAGCCTGACCAACAAGATGACTGAACATGCTGTCCTCCTCCTCCTCCTCCTCCTCCTCCTCCTCATCTACCCTGTCCTCTGGCCAGCCACGCTGAATCGAGGATATGACTGGTGTGCATGTCATATCCTCAATTTGGCCGGAGAGTTGCTCCATGTCTTCATCCTCCTCCTCGTCATAGTCCTCCACTGCACATTGTGATGAGACGAGGCTGGGCTGTGTGTTATCACCCACACCCACTACTGTTTCTTGCTGCAACTCATCGCGCTCCGCCTGCAATGCATCATGTTTGTTTTTCAAAAGGGACCGTTTTAGAAGGCAGAGTAGCGGTATGGTGACGCTAATAATGGCGTCATCACCACTCACCATCTTGGTGGAGTCCTCAAAGTTTTGGAGGATGGTACATAGGTCTGACATCCATCTCCACTCCTCAGGTGTTATGTGTGGAGTTTGACCCATTTCCCGACGGCTTAGGTGATGCAGGTACTCAACAACTGCCCTCTTCTGCTCACATATCCTGACCAACATGTGCAGAGTTGAATTCCAACGCGTGGGGACATCACACACCAGTCTGTGAGCCGGAAGATGCAAACGGCGCTGAAAGCCGGCAAGGCCGGCTGAAGCAGTAGGTGACTTTCGAAAATGTGCAGACAGGCGGCGAACTTTTACCAGCAGATCAGACAGCTCTGGGTATGACTTTATAAACCGCTGAACCACGAGGTTGAGCACATGGGCCACGCATGGAACATGTGTCAGCTGGCCTCGCCTCAAAGCCGCCACCAGGTTCCGGCCATTGTCACAAACGACCTTTCCTGGCTTTAGGTTCAGAGGTGTGAGCCAGTGATCTGCCTGCTGTTTCAGAGCTGTCCACAGCTCTTCTGCATTGTGGGGTTTGTCACCTATGCAGATTAGCTTCAGCACAGCCTGTTGCCGCTTCGCCGAGGCAGTGCTGCAGTGCTTCCAGCTTGTGACTGGTGTGGAGGGCACAGTGGATGAGGATGCGCAGGAGGAGGAGGAGGCTGAAGAGCATGACATTCCGGAGCTGTAGAGTGTGGGTGAAACACTGACTGAGGTAGGGCCTGCAAACCTTGGTGTGGGAAGGACGTGTTCCGTCCCTCGCTCAGACTGGGTCCCAGCTTCCACAATATTAACCCAGTGTGCCGTCAACGAGATGTAGCGGCCTTGCCCACAAGCACTTGTCCACGTGTCTGTGGTTAGGTGGACTTTGGGTGAAACAGCGTTGTTCAGGGCACGTGTGATGTTTTGTGACACGTGGTTATGCAACGCGGGGACGGCACACCGGGAGAAATAGTGGCGGCTGGGGACCGAGTAACGTGGGACAGCTGCCGCCATCAGGTCACGGAATGCTTCTGTCTCCACCAGCCTAAAAGGCAACATTTCCAGCGCAAGCAGTCGCGAAATGTTAGCATTTAGAACTGTGGCATGTGGGGTGTTGGCAGTGTATTTGCGCCTGCGTTCAAAGGTTTGCTGAATGGATAACTGAACGCTGCGCTGGGACAAGGACGTGCTTGATGATGGTGTTCTTTCTGCGTAGGCAACTGCAGGTGCAGGAGTGGAGGAGGCTTGTTCGCAGGCAGCATGGACAGAGGATTGGCTCGCATGCACAACCAGCGAAGACGTAGCAGTGACATCAGCAAGCACTGCTCCTCGACTCTGTTGTACTTCCCACAAAGTCGGGTGCTTGGCTGACATGTGCCTGATCATGCTGGTGGTGGTCAGGCTGCTAGTTTTGGTACCCCTGCTGATGCTGGCACGGCAGGTGTTGCAAATGGCCTTTTTTGAATCATCTGGATCCAACTTAAAAAACTGCCAGACTCGTGAAGACCTAACATTTGTACAGGCACCTTGTGTCGTCGTGTTGTTACGGGGAACGGTTGCCTGACTTCTGCCTGGGACCACCACCCTGCTTCTTACTGCCTGTTGTGATGCTACGCCTCCCTCCCCCTGTGCACTGCTGTCCTCGCTCTGCATATCCTCCTGCCAGGTTGGGTCAGTTACTGGATCATCCACCACGTCGTCTTCCTCTTCCGCACCCTGCTCCTCCTCCTGACTTGCTGACAATTGTGTCTCATCATCGTCCACCACTTGTTGAGACACGTTGCCAACTTCGTGAGAACGTGGCTGCTCAAATATTTGGCTATCTGTACAGACGATCTCCTCATGACCCACTTCAATATGAGCTGGCGAGAGGCCAGAATGTGTGAATGGAAACGTGAACAGCTCTTCCGAGTGTCCAAGTGTGGGATCATTAATGTCCGAGGAGGACGTGTACTCAGCCTGGTGGTAGGAAGGAGGATCAGGTTCAGAAATGTGCGGTGCAGTATCACGGCTACTGACACTTGACCGTGTGGAAGACAGAGTGTTTGTGGTGGTGCCAATCTGACTGGAAGCATTATCCGCTATCCAACTAACAACCTGTTGACACTGGTCTTGGTTCAAGAGCGGTGTACTGCTGCGGTCCCCAAGAATTTGGGACAGGACGTGCGAGCGACTAGATGTGGCCCTTTGTTGTGGCGAAATTAGAGCTTGCCCACGACCTCGGCCTCTGCCTGCACCACCATCACGTCCACTTCCTTGTTCCTTGCCAATGCCCTTGCGCATTTTGCAATGCTGTGCACTGCTGACGTGTATATTCACTACTTGTGCGTTATATCAAAGTTTCTGGAAATTGCACACCAGTGCACCTGTACGCTGCCACCAACAGGCACACACGTGCGGTTTTAAAAACCAAGCACGGACGCAATAATAACCTAACACAGGTTTTAGGAGCAAAAATTAAGAACTCTGACACTATCAGCCACTGCTGACTGACGTGTATTATACACTACACTTGTGCGTTATATAATAGTTTGGTAAACGCACACCAGTGCACCTGTACGCTGCCACCAACAGGCACACACGTGCGGTTTTAAAAACCAAGCACGGACGCAATAATAACCTAACACAGGTTTTAGGAGCAAAAATTAAGAACTCTGACACTATCAGCCACTGCTGACTGACGTGTATTATACACTACACTTGTGCGTTATATAATAGTTTGGTAAACGCACACCAGTGCACCTGTACGCTGCCACCAACAGGCACACACGTGCGGTTTTAAAAACCAAGCACGGACGCAATAATAACCTACTAACAGGTTTTTTTGGGGAGCGACAATTACAGTACAGACAAGTCAGACACTATCTGGACTGTTTTACACTGTGTACACCAGCCCCAGATATGAAGGCTGGTATACGGTCACCACTACCCTGCCTGCCTGCCTGCCTGTATACTGCTACAATAGTCCTGACAAGGACTCTTTTGGTCACTAGCCTGTATTCAGACCTGGCTATACCCTGCCTGTATATAGCAACAATAGTCCTGAGAAGGACTCTGCTACTGTACTCCGACCTGGCTATACCCTGCCTGCCTGTATACAACTAGAATAGTCCTGAGAAGGACTTTTGGTCACACTGTTTGCAGCCCTGCAACTGAAAAAGCTATAAAGGGCCGCAAAGCTTTCCCTGAATCAGCGACACTCTCCCTACACTCACTGTCAGAATAGCTGTGAGCAGAGCACAGCGCGCCGGCCGATATAAAGGCTCGGTGACGCTGTGCAGGCCGGCCAATCACTGCAATTCCACAACTAACAGGGCTGTGGCATTGCAGTGGTCTGCCAGCCAATCCCTGCATGAGGGCTGGCTCTCAAAAGAGCGCCAACATGCAGAAATGAAGACCACGAGTAAAGCACGAGTATCGCGAGATTACTCGGTCCCCGCCGAGCAGCCCGAGTACAGTGATACTCGTGCGAGTACCGAGTAGTGACAAGCATGCTCGCTCATCACTAATAAGGACCATTGCCCTAATTTCCCTGGCATCGGAATACCAGGCGGTGCCCCTGGATCTTTTGGTTTTTTTGTTGTGGACTCCTTGCAGATTTGAAGGATTTATATTTATGTTTGCTGCTTTATCTTTGTGGTTCCAATAAAGCCCTTTGGATTGTTCCTTGGCCTGGCGTCCCTCACTGCTCTGTTGCATACCCCGTCACAGTGACATAGAGAGAGAACCCCACTGATCATAAGAGCTTCCCCTATACAGAAGAGAGACTTAGGCCTCAGTTCCACTTGCGATATGCTAATGACCCTCTGCTCTGGGTGTGAGCCAAGGGTCATGCGACTGTGATCCAATCTTGCGATCAGATCACAGCTGCGGAGAAATGGGAGGGAGCACTTTTTCCCTCTCCTCCCTGGCCTTGGAACTGAGTGAGTCTGGAGATGGAAAAATGAATCTGCCGTAGAAATTAGGCTATGCTATAAAATCACTAATTTGTTATGGCTCAGGTACTGACCACCTCTGTGCAAGGTTTGATAATTCATAAAATGTCACAGCTGCAGGGCATTATGAGAGGCCATAAAAATGACATTAGTCCGCTATCTGATGCTTCAACAATGTGGGAAATGGTGTTGGGCAATTTTTTTTCGCAAACCTCATATCTGATCTCAAAATGTTTGAATTTGCATGAAATCACAAATTTTAGGAAAGGCAACTCTAATTTGATCCTCCGCAGATCAATCTGCTCATGTCTGGTGGTCCTGCTTTCTGTTTTGTTAGTTTTTTCACTGTGAATAAATGTCCATTTTTATCTTCATTTTTTTGTATACAAATGTAGCACCCCTGAGACCCTCAGGGTACTACAGGGAACTGCATCCTCTAGGGGATGCAGGACCTACTCCCTGGGACCTGGAGTATTAGTGCCGATACCACCAAAGCACAACAAAAATCCTAGTTCTCCACTCCACACCGGGCATAGAGGGTTAACCATGTAAGGGAATGGTCACCATGGAAAGGAACGAGTCCCTGGGATTAGCCAGCCTTGTGGGAGTGGTCATCAGTCAGTGAGAAGTAGAGTGGAAAGAGTGCAGCACACAGGAGAGGTGTGCGGACATGCCTGAGCTGGATCCGTGCAGCGGTGGCCCAGGGGCACAGGAGAGAAGTCTCCAGGTAGAGTACCGGAGATACCGCTGGGACCAGAGCATGCATGGGGCACAGGGCCCTAGATCAGGCACCAGTTCTACACGGCTTGATAAATACCTGCTCGGTGAGGACACCTTCACGGACCTCACCGAACCAAATAATCTGGGGGCATCAGCAGTAAACTAGGATCGGGGTTCAGACACTTACCTCCCCACAGGGTCCGCACTGCCCGCCATACGGAGAAAGAGACTGTACCCCAAAAAGGACAGTCGGGGCCCCCAAATGCTCCACGCTACGGGGACCAACCAACAGAGAGTGCCGGGGACAGAGCAACCTGAGTCACTACATTGGCACTGATACTCCTGGGACTTGAACCAGTAATCCAAGGCCCTGAGTGAGTAAAGACTGTTAAAGACAACCTTGTGTGGTCTCCGTTATTGCCCCCTTATCATCTACCAGGCATGGCCCTACCTGCGGAGGGCCTAACACCATTGCTGCAATCACCACCTACTCTGGGAGTACCCACATTTAGCAGCAGCGGTTCTCTATCCTTAACCGTAACCTGCAGGTGGCGTCACATGACATTAACCCTATTTTCCCCTGTAAATATCCTTGCTTGTAAAAGGGGCCCAGGGCACGGAATCTGGCAACGGCCACCAAAGTGACATCCGTAATTGTATATTCTGTCCGGGACCAAATACCCCCTTCCCTGGGCGCTACACAAACATGATCGACTAAGGCCGCGGTCACATCAGCGGTATTTTGCCGCAAAACCAGATCCATCATAAAGGCGTTTCAGTTCCATTCATTTACAATGGAATCACGGCAAGATGCGGTCAAATACGGTTGTGTATGCCGCACACAACTGCATGTGACCGCAACGTGCCGCGATTCTTTAGGCCATTAGGTCTGTGCACCTTGGTCTGTGTACTTCTACAAGTGCTTCATAAGTGCTCAGAAATATACCAGAAAGCAGAGATGTAATTCTGTGGAGTGACTTCTCCATGGTCATCATTCATCTATGATATTGACAATCCATCTGTCTCATTCACAGGTATGAACACTGTTCATTTGAATTGACCCTCTGAATTTCCTGCACAGATCCTAATCTATTCTCATGCTCTGTCTTCACACTTAAAGCTGTTTCTGATATTGGTATGTTAAACTGACCTATCTCTGCTGTGTAATTAGTTATGTGTTGTCTTCTCTCCTGTGAGTTGTTTCCATACATGGTGTAACTCTTTGATCTGCTTCCTTTTCTCTTGCTCACCTGCTGTTCATCTTGTGTAATGAGACTGGTATAAATTTAGGCCATTAGGTCTGTGCACCTTGGTCTGTGTACTTCTACAAGTGCTTCATAAGTGCTCAGAAATATACCAGAAAGCAGAGATGTAATTCTGTGGAGTGACTTCTCCATGGTCATCATTCATCTATGATATTGACAATCCATCTGTCTCATTCACAGGTATGAACACTGTTCATTTGAATTGACCCTCTGAATTTCCTGCACAGATCCTAATCTATTCTCATGCTCTGTCTTCACACTTAAAGCTGTTTCTGATATTGGTATGTTAAACTGACCTATCTCTGCTGTGTAATTAGTTATGTGTTGTCTTCTCTCCTGTGAGTTGTTTCCATACATGGTGTAACTCTTTGATCTGCTTCCTTTTCTCTTGCTCACCTGCTGTTCATCTTGTGTAATGAGACTGGTATAAATTTAGGCCATTAGGTCTGTGCACCTTGGTCTGTGTACTTCTACAAGTGCTTCATAAGTGCTCAGAAATATACCAGAAAGCAGAGATGTAATTCTGTGGAGTGACTTCTCCATGGTCATCATTCATCTATGATATTGACAATCCATCTGTCTCATTCACAGGTATGAACACTGTTCATTTGAATTGACCCTCTGAATTTCCTGCACAGATCCTAATCTATTCTCATGCTCTGTCTTCACACTTAAAGCTGTTTCTGATATTGGTATGTTAAACTGACCTATCTCTGCTGTGTAATTAGTTATGTGTTGTCTTCTCTCCTGTGAGTTGTTTCCATACATGGTGTAACTCTTTGATCTGCTTCCTTTTCTCTTGCTCACCTGCTGTTCATCTTGTGTAATGAGACTGGTATAAATTTAGGCCATTAGGTCTGTGCACCTTGGTCTGTGTACTTCTACAAGTGCTTCATAAGTGCTCAGAAATATACCAGAAAGCAGAGATGTAATTCTGTGGAGTGACTTCTCCATGGTCATCATTCATCTATGATATTGACAATCCATCTGTCTCATTCACAGGTATGAACACTGTTCATTTGAATTGACCCTCTGAATTTCCTGCACAGATCCTAATCTATTCTCATGCTCTGTCTTCACACTTAAAGCTGTTTCTGATATTGGTATGTTAAACTGACCTATCTCTGCTGTGTAATTAGTTATGTGTTGTCTTCTCTCCTGTGAGTTGTTTCCATACATGGTGTAACTCTTTGATCTGCTTCCTTTTCTCTTGCTCACCTGCTGTTCATCTTGTGTAATGAGACTGGTATAAATTTAGGCCATTAGGTCTGTGCACCTTGGTCTGTGTACTTCTACAAGTGCTTCATAAGTGCTCAGAAATATACCAGAAAGCAGAGATGTAATTCTGTGGAGTGACTTCTCCATGGTCATCATTCATCTATGATATTGACAATCCATCTGTCTCATTCACAGGTATGAACACTGTTCATTTGAATTGACCCTCTGAATTTCCTGCACAGATCCTAATCTATTCTCATGCTCTGTCTTCACACTTAAAGCTGTTTCTGATATTGGTATGTTAAACTGACCTATCTCTGCTGTGTAATTAGTTATGTGTTGTCTTCTCTCCTGTGAGTTGTTTCCATACATGGTGTAACTCTTTGATCTGCTTCCTTTTCTCTTGCTCACCTGCTGTTCATCTTGTGTAATGAGACTGGTATAAATTTAGGCCATTAGGTCTGTGCACCTTGGTCTGTGTACTTCTACAAGTGCTTCATAAGTGCTCAGAAATATACCAGAAAGCAGAGATGTAATTCTGTGGAGTGACTTCTCCATGGTCATCATTCATCTATGATATTGACAATCCATCTGTCTCATTCACAGGTATGAACACTGTTCATTTGAATTGACCCTCTGAATTTCCTGCACAGATCCTAATCTATTCTCATGCTCTGTCTTCACACTTAAAGCTGTTTCTGATATTGGTATGTTAAACTGACCTATCTCTGCTGTGTAATTAGTTATGTGTTGTCTTCTCTCCTGTGAGTTGTTTCCATACATGGTGTAACTCTTTGATCTGCTTCCTTTTCTCTTGCTCACCTGCTGTTCATCTTGTGTAATGAGACTGGTATAAATTTAGGCCATTAGGTCTGTGCACCTTGGTCTGTGTACTTCTACAAGTGCTTCATAAGTGCTCAGAAATATACCAGAAAGCAGAGATGTAATTCTGTGGAGTGACTTCTCCATGGTCATCATTCATCTATGATATTGACAATCCATCTGTCTCATTCACAGGTATGAACACTGTTCATTTGAATTGACCCTCTGAATTTCCTGCACAGATCCTAATCTATTCTCATGCTCTGTCTTCACACTTAAAGCTGTTTCTGATATTGGTATGTTAAACTGACCTATCTCTGCTGTGTAATTAGTTATGTGTTGTCTTCTCTCCTGTGAGTTGTTTCCATACATGGTGTAACTCTTTGATCTGCTTCCTTTTCTCTTGCTCACCTGCTGTTCATCTTGTGTAATGAGACTGGTATAAATTTAGGCCATTAGGTCTGTGCACCTTGGTCTGTGTACTTCTACAAGTGCTTCATAAGTGCTCAGAAATATACCAGAAAGCAGAGATGTAATTCTGTGGAGTGACTTCTCCATGGTCATCATTCATCTATGATATTGACAATCCATCTGTCTCATTCACAGGTATGAACACTGTTCATTTGAATTGACCCTCTGAATTTCCTGCACAGATCCTAATCTATTCTCATGCTCTGTCTTCACACTTAAAGCTGTTTCTGATATTGGTATGTTAAACTGACCTATCTCTGCTGTGTAATTAGTTATGTGTTGTCTTCTCTCCTGTGAGTTGTTTCCATACATGGTGTAACTCTTTGATCTGCTTCCTTTTCTCTTGCTCACCTGCTGTTCATCTTGTGTAATGAGACTGGTATAAATTTAGGCCATTAGGTCTGTGCACCTTGGTCTGTGTACTTCTACAAGTGCTTCATAAGTGCTCAGAAATATACCAGAAAGCAGAGATGTAATTCTGTGGAGTGACTTCTCCATGGTCATCATTCATCTATGATATTGACAATCCATCTGTCTCATTCACAGGTATGAACACTGTTCATTTGAATTGACCCTCTGAATTTCCTGCACAGATCCTAATCTATTCTCATGCTCTGTCTTCACACTTAAAGCTGTTTCTGATATTGGTATGTTAAACTGACCTATCTCTGCTGTGTAATTAGTTATGTGTTGTCTTCTCTCCTGTGAGTTGTTTCCATACATGGTGTAACTCTTTGATCTGCTTCCTTTTCTCTTGCTCACCTGCTGTTCATCTTGTGTAATGAGACTGGTATAAATTTAGGCCATTAGGTCTGTGCACCTTGGTCTGTGTACTTCTACAAGTGCTTCATAAGTGCTCAGAAATATACCAGAAAGCAGAGATGTAATTCTGTGGAGTGACTTCTCCATGGTCATCATTCATCTATGATATTGACAATCCATCTGTCTCATTCACAGGTATGAACACTGTTCATTTGAATTGACCCTCTGAATTTCCTGCACAGATCCTAATCTATTCTCATGCTCTGTCTTCACACTTAAAGCTGTTTCTGATATTGGTATGTTAAACTGACCTATCTCTGCTGTGTAATTAGTTATGTGTTGTCTTCTCTCCTGTGAGTTGTTTCCATACATGGTGTAACTCTTTGATCTGCTTCCTTTTCTCTTGCTCACCTGCTGTTCATCTTGTGTAATGAGACTGGTATAAATTTAGGCCATTAGGTCTGTGCACCTTGGTCTGTGTACTTCTACAAGTGCTTCATAAGTGCTCAGAAATATACCAGAAAGCAGAGATGTAATTCTGTGGAGTGACTTCTCCATGGTCATCATTCATCTATGATATTGACAATCCATCTGTCTCATTCACAGGTATGAACACTGTTCATTTGAATTGACCCTCTGAATTTCCTGCACAGATCCTAATCTATTCTCATGCTCTGTCTTCACACTTAAAGCTGTTTCTGATATTGGTATGTTAAACTGACCTATCTCTGCTGTGTAATTAGTTATGTGTTGTCTTCTCTCCTGTGAGTTGTTTCCATACATGGTGTAACTCTTTGATCTGCTTCCTTTTCTCTTGCTCACCTGCTGTTCATCTTGTGTAATGAGACTGGTATAAATTTAGGCCATTAGGTCTGTGCACCTTGGTCTGTGTACTTCTACAAGTGCTTCATAAGTGCTCAGAAATATACCAGAAAGCAGAGATGTAATTCTGTGGAGTGACTTCTCCATGGTCATCATTCATCTATGATATTGACAATCCATCTGTCTCATTCACAGGTATGAACACTGTTCATTTGAATTGACCCTCTGAATTTCCTGCACAGATCCTAATCTATTCTCATGCTCTGTCTTCACACTTAAAGCTGTTTCTGATATTGGTATGTTAAACTGACCTATCTCTGCTGTGTAATTAGTTATGTGTTGTCTTCTCTCCTGTGAGTTGTTTCCATACATGGTGTAACTCTTTGATCTGCTTCCTTTTCTCTTGCTCACCTGCTGTTCATCTTGTGTAATGAGACTGGTATAAATTTAGGCCATTAGGTCTGTGCACCTTGGTCTGTGTACTTCTACAAGTGCTTCATAAGTGCTCAGAAATATACCAGAAAGCAGAGATGTAATTCTGTGGAGTGACTTCTCCATGGTCATCATTCATCTATGATATTGACAATCCATCTGTCTCATTCACAGGTATGAACACTGTTCATTTGAATTGACCCTCTGAATTTCCTGCACAGATCCTAATCTATTCTCATGCTCTGTCTTCACACTTAAAGCTGTTTCTGATATTGGTATGTTAAACTGACCTATCTCTGCTGTGTAATTAGTTATGTGTTGTCTTCTCTCCTGTGAGTTGTTTCCATACATGGTGTAACTCTTTGATCTGCTTCCTTTTCTCTTGCTCACCTGCTGTTCATCTTGTGTAATGAGACTGGTATAAATTTAGGCCATTAGGTCTGTGCACCTTGGTCTGTGTACTTCTACAAGTGCTTCATAAGTGCTCAGAAATATACCAGAAAGCAGAGATGTAATTCTGTGGAGTGACTTCTCCATGGTCATCATTCATCTATGATATTGACAATCCATCTGTCTCATTCACAGGTATGAACACTGTTCATTTGAATTGACCCTCTGAATTTCCTGCACAGATCCTAATCTATTCTCATGCTCTGTCTTCACACTTAAAGCTGTTTCTGATATTGGTATGTTAAACTGACCTATCTCTGCTGTGTAATTAGTTATGTGTTGTCTTCTCTCCTGTGAGTTGTTTCCATACATGGTGTAACTCTTTGATCTGCTTCCTTTTCTCTTGCTCACCTGCTGTTCATCTTGTGTAATGAGACTGGTATAAATTTAGGCCATTAGGTCTGTGCACCTTGGTCTGTGTACTTCTACAAGTGCTTCATAAGTGCTCAGAAATATACCAGAAAGCAGAGATGTAATTCTGTGGAGTGACTTCTCCATGGTCATCATTCATCTATGATATTGACAATCCATCTGTCTCATTCACAGGTATGAACACTGTTCATTTGAATTGACCCTCTGAATTTCCTGCACAGATCCTAATCTATTCTCATGCTCTGTCTTCACACTTAAAGCTGTTTCTGATATTGGTATGTTAAACTGACCTATCTCTGCTGTGTAATTAGTTATGTGTTGTCTTCTCTCCTGTGAGTTGTTTCCATACATGGTGTAACTCTTTGATCTGCTTCCTTTTCTCTTGCTCACCTGCTGTTCATCTTGTGTAATGAGACTGGTATAAATTTAGGCCATTAGGTCTGTGCACCTTGGTCTGTGTACTTCTACAAGTGCTTCATAAGTGCTCAGAAATATACCAGAAAGCAGAGATGTAATTCTGTGGAGTGACTTCTCCATGGTCATCATTCATCTATGATATTGACAATCCATCTGTCTCATTCACAGGTATGAACACTGTTCATTTGAATTGACCCTCTGAATTTCCTGCACAGATCCTAATCTATTCTCATGCTCTGTCTTCACACTTAAAGCTGTTTCTGATATTGGTATGTTAAACTGACCTATCTCTGCTGTGTAATTAGTTATGTGTTGTCTTCTCTCCTGTGAGTTGTTTCCATACATGGTGTAACTCTTTGATCTGCTTCCTTTTCTCTTGCTCACCTGCTGTTCATCTTGTGTAATGAGACTGGTATAAATTTAGGCCATTAGGTCTGTGCACCTTGGTCTGTGTACTTCTACAAGTGCTTCATAAGTGCTCAGAAATATACCAGAAAGCAGAGATGTAATTCTGTGGAGTGACTTCTCCATGGTCATCATTCATCTATGATATTGACAATCCATCTGTCTCATTCACAGGTATGAACACTGTTCATTTGAATTGACCCTCTGAATTTCCTGCACAGATCCTAATCTATTCTCATGCTCTGTCTTCACACTTAAAGCTGTTTCTGATATTGGTATGTTAAACTGACCTATCTCTGCTGTGTAATTAGTTATGTGTTGTCTTCTCTCCTGTGAGTTGTTTCCATACATGGTGTAACTCTTTGATCTGCTTCCTTTTCTCTTGCTCACCTGCTGTTCATCTTGTGTAATGAGACTGGTATAAATTTAGGCCATTAGGTCTGTGCACCTTGGTCTGTGTACTTCTACAAGTGCTTCATAAGTGCTCAGAAATATACCAGAAAGCAGAGATGTAATTCTGTGGAGTGACTTCTCCATGGTCATCATTCATCTATGATATTGACAATCCATCTGTCTCATTCACAGGTATGAACACTGTTCATTTGAATTGACCCTCTGAATTTCCTGCACAGATCCTAATCTATTCTCATGCTCTGTCTTCACACTTAAAGCTGTTTCTGATATTGGTATGTTAAACTGACCTATCTCTGCTGTGTAATTAGTTATGTGTTGTCTTCTCTCCTGTGAGTTGTTTCCATACATGGTGTAACTCTTTGATCTGCTTCCTTTTCTCTTGCTCACCTGCTGTTCATCTTGTGTAATGAGACTGGTATAAATTTAGGCCATTAGGTCTGTGCACCTTGGTCTGTGTACTTCTACAAGTGCTTCATAAGTGCTCAGAAATATACCAGAAAGCAGAGATGTAATTCTGTGGAGTGACTTCTCCATGGTCATCATTCATCTATGATATTGACAATCCATCTGTCTCATTCACAGGTATGAACACTGTTCATTTGAATTGACCCTCTGAATTTCCTGCACAGATCCTAATCTATTCTCATGCTCTGTCTTCACACTTAAAGCTGTTTCTGATATTGGTATGTTAAACTGACCTATCTCTGCTGTGTAATTAGTTATGTGTTGTCTTCTCTCCTGTGAGTTGTTTCCATACATGGTGTAACTCTTTGATCTGCTTCCTTTTCTCTTGCTCACCTGCTGTTCATCTTGTGTAATGAGACTGGTATAAATTTAGGCCATTAGGTCTGTGCACCTTGGTCTGTGTACTTCTACAAGTGCTTCATAAGTGCTCAGAAATATACCAGAAAGCAGAGATGTAATTCTGTGGAGTGACTTCTCCATGGTCATCATTCATCTATGATATTGACAATCCATCTGTCTCATTCACAGGTATGAACACTGTTCATTTGAATTGACCCTCTGAATTTCCTGCACAGATCCTAATCTATTCTCATGCTCTGTCTTCACACTTAAAGCTGTTTCTGATATTGGTATGTTAAACTGACCTATCTCTGCTGTGTAATTAGTTATGTGTTGTCTTCTCTCCTGTGAGTTGTTTCCATACATGGTGTAACTCTTTGATCTGCTTCCTTTTCTCTTGCTCACCTGCTGTTCATCTTGTGTAATGAGACTGGTATAAATTTAGGCCATTAGGTCTGTGCACCTTGGTCTGTGTACTTCTACAAGTGCTTCATAAGTGCTCAGAAATATACCAGAAAGCAGAGATGTAATTCTGTGGAGTGACTTCTCCATGGTCATCATTCATCTATGATATTGACAATCCATCTGTCTCATTCACAGGTATGAACACTGTTCATTTGAATTGACCCTCTGAATTTCCTGCACAGATCCTAATCTATTCTCATGCTCTGTCTTCACACTTAAAGCTGTTTCTGATATTGGTATGTTAAACTGACCTATCTCTGCTGTGTAATTAGTTATGTGTTGTCTTCTCTCCTGTGAGTTGTTTCCATACATGGTGTAACTCTTTGATCTGCTTCCTTTTCTCTTGCTCACCTGCTGTTCATCTTGTGTAATGAGACTGGTATAAATTTAGGCCATTAGGTCTGTGCACCTTGGTCTGTGTACTTCTACAAGTGCTTCATAAGTGCTCAGAAATATACCAGAAAGCAGAGATGTAATTCTGTGGAGTGACTTCTCCATGGTCATCATTCATCTATGATATTGACAATCCATCTGTCTCATTCACAGGTATGAACACTGTTCATTTGAATTGACCCTCTGAATTTCCTGCACAGATCCTAATCTATTCTCATGCTCTGTCTTCACACTTAAAGCTGTTTCTGATATTGGTATGTTAAACTGACCTATCTCTGCTGTGTAATTAGTTATGTGTTGTCTTCTCTCCTGTGAGTTGTTTCCATACATGGTGTAACTCTTTGATCTGCTTCCTTTTCTCTTGCTCACCTGCTGTTCATCTTGTGTAATGAGACTGGTATAAATTTAGGCCATTAGGTCTGTGCACCTTGGTCTGTGTACTTCTACAAGTGCTTCATAAGTGCTCAGAAATATACCAGAAAGCAGAGATGTAATTCTGTGGAGTGACTTCTCCATGGTCATCATTCATCTATGATATTGACAATCCATCTGTCTCATTCACAGGTATGAACACTGTTCATTTGAATTGACCCTCTGAATTTCCTGCACAGATCCTAATCTATTCTCATGCTCTGTCTTCACACTTAAAGCTGTTTCTGATATTGGTATGTTAAACTGACCTATCTCTGCTGTGTAATTAGTTATGTGTTGTCTTCTCTCCTGTGAGTTGTTTCCATACATGGTGTAACTCTTTGATCTGCTTCCTTTTCTCTTGCTCACCTGCTGTTCATCTTGTGTAATGAGACTGGTATAAATTTAGGCCATTAGGTCTGTGCACCTTGGTCTGTGTACTTCTACAAGTGCTTCATAAGTGCTCAGAAATATACCAGAAAGCAGAGATGTAATTCTGTGGAGTGACTTCTCCATGGTCATCATTCATCTATGATATTGACAATCCATCTGTCTCATTCACAGGTATGAACACTGTTCATTTGAATTGACCCTCTGAATTTCCTGCACAGATCCTAATCTATTCTCATGCTCTGTCTTCACACTTAAAGCTGTTTCTGATATTGGTATGTTAAACTGACCTATCTCTGCTGTGTAATTAGTTATGTGTTGTCTTCTCTCCTGTGAGTTGTTTCCATACATGGTGTAACTCTTTGATCTGCTTCCTTTTCTCTTGCTCACCTGCTGTTCATCTTGTGTAATGAGACTGGTATAAATTTAGGCCATTAGGTCTGTGCACCTTGGTCTGTGTACTTCTACAAGTGCTTCATAAGTGCTCAGAAATATACCAGAAAGCAGAGATGTAATTCTGTGGAGTGACTTCTCCATGGTCATCATTCATCTATGATATTGACAATCCATCTGTCTCATTCACAGGTATGAACACTGTTCATTTGAATTGACCCTCTGAATTTCCTGCACAGATCCTAATCTATTCTCATGCTCTGTCTTCACACTTAAAGCTGTTTCTGATATTGGTATGTTAAACTGACCTATCTCTGCTGTGTAATTAGTTATGTGTTGTCTTCTCTCCTGTGAGTTGTTTCCATACATGGTGTAACTCTTTGATCTGCTTCCTTTTCTCTTGCTCACCTGCTGTTCATCTTGTGTAATGAGACTGGTATAAATTTAGGCCATTAGGTCTGTGCACCTTGGTCTGTGTACTTCTACAAGTGCTTCATAAGTGCTCAGAATTATACCAGAAAGCAGAGATGTAATTCTGTGGAGTGACTTCTCCATGGTCATCATTCATCTATGATATTGACAATCCATCTGTCTCATTCACAGGTATGAACACTGTTCATTTGAATTGACCCTCTGAATTTCCTGCACAGATCCTAATCTATTCTCATGCTCTGTCTTCACACTTAAAGCTGTTTCTGATATTGGTATGTTAAACTGACCTATCTCTGCTGTGTAATTAGTTATGTGTTGTCTTCTCTCCTGTGAGTTGTTTCCATACATGGTGTAACTCTTTGATCTGCTTCCTTTTCTCTTGCTCACCTGCTGTTCATCTTGTGTAATGAGACTGGTATAAATTTAGGCCATTAGGTCTGTGCACCTTGGTCTGTGTACTTCTACAAGTGCTTCATAAGTGCTCAGAAATATACCAGAAAGCAGAGATGTAATTCTGTGGAGTGACTTCTCCATGGTCATCATTCATCTATGATATTGACAATCCATCTGTCTCATTCACAGGTATGAACACTGTTCATTTGAATTGACCCTCTGAATTTCCTGCACAGATCCTAATCTATTCTCATGCTCTGTCTTCACACTTAAAGCTGTTTCTGATATTGGTATGTTAAACTGACCTATCTCTGCTGTGTAATTAGTTATGTGTTGTCTTCTCTCCTGTGAGTTGTTTCCATACATGGTGTAACTCTTTGATCTGCTTCCTTTTCTCTTGCTCACCTGCTGTTCATCTTGTGTAATGAGACTGGTATAAATTTAGGCCATTAGGTCTGTGCACCTTGGTCTGTGTACTTCTACAAGTGCTTCATAAGTGCTCAGAAATATACCAGAAAGCAGAGATGTAATTCTGTGGAGTGACTTCTCCATGGTCATCATTCATCTATGATATTGACAATCCATCTGTCTCATTCACAGGTATGAACACTGTTCATTTGAATTGACCCTCTGAATTTCCTGCACAGATCCTAATCTATTCTCATGCTCTGTCTTCACACTTAAAGCTGTTTCTGATATTGGTATGTTAAACTGACCTATCTCTGCTGTGTAATTAGTTATGTGTTGTCTTCTCTCCTGTGAGTTGTTTCCATACATGGTGTAACTCTTTGATCTGCTTCCTTTTCTCTTGCTCACCTGCTGTTCATCTTGTGTAATGAGACTGGTATAAATTTAGGCCATTAGGTCTGTGCACCTTGGTCTGTGTACTTCTACAAGTGCTTCATAAGTGCTCAGAAATATACCAGAAAGCAGAGATGTAATTCTGTGGAGTGACTTCTCCATGGTCATCATTCATCTATGATATTGACAATCCATCTGTCTCATTCACAGGTATGAACACTGTTCATTTGAATTGACCCTCTGAATTTCCTGCACAGATCCTAATCTATTCTCATGCTCTGTCTTCACACTTAAAGCTGTTTCTGATATTGGTATGTTAAACTGACCTATCTCTGCTGTGTAATTAGTTATGTGTTGTCTTCTCTCCTGTGAGTTGTTTCCATACATGGTGTAACTCTTTGATCTGCTTCCTTTTCTCTTGCTCACCTGCTGTTCATCTTGTGTAATGAGACTGGTATAAATTTAGGCCATTAGGTCTGTGCACCTTGGTCTGTGTACTTCTACAAGTGCTTCATAAGTGCTCAGAAATATACCAGAAAGCAGAGATGTAATTCTGTGGAGTGACTTCTCCATGGTCATCATTCATCTATGATATTGACAATCCATCTGTCTCATTCACAGGTATGAACACTGTTCATTTGAATTGACCCTCTGAATTTCCTGCACAGATCCTAATCTATTCTCATGCTCTGTCTTCACACTTAAAGCTGTTTCTGATATTGGTATGTTAAACTGACCTATCTCTGCTGTGTAATTAGTTATGTGTTGTCTTCTCTCCTGTGAGTTGTTTCCCATACATGGTGTAACTCTTTGATCTGCTTCCTTTTCTCTTGCTCACCTGCTGTTCATCTTGTGTAATGAGACTGGTATAAATTTAGGCCATTAGGTCTGTGCACCTTGTCTGTGTACTTCTACAAGTGCTTCATAAGTGCTCAGAAATATACCAGAAAGCAGAGATGTAATTCTGTGGAGTGACTTCTCCATGGTCATCATTCATCTATGATATTGACAATCCATCTGTCTCATTCACAGGTATGAACACTGTTCATTTGAATTGACCCTCTGAATTTCCTGCACAGATCCTAATCTATTCTCATGCTCTGTCTTCACACTTAAAGCTGTTTCTGATATTGGTATGTTAAACTG
The DNA here is from genome assembly GCF_048569485.1 of Anomaloglossus baeobatrachus. Taxonomy (NCBI): domain Eukaryota; kingdom Metazoa; phylum Chordata; class Amphibia; order Anura; family Aromobatidae; genus Anomaloglossus; species Anomaloglossus baeobatrachus. The sequence continues at coordinate 702,628,132 of NC_134354.1, read as the reverse complement.
ACCTATCTCTGCTGTGTAATTAGTTATGTGTTGTCTTCTCTCCTGTGAGTTGTTTCCATACATGGTGTAACTCTTTGATCTGCTTCCTTTTCTCTTGCTCACCTGCTGTTCATCTTGTGTAATGAGACTGGTATAAATTTAGGCCATTAGGTCTGTGCACCTTGGTCTGTGTACTTCTACAAGTGCTTCATAAGTGCTCAGAAATATACCAGAAAGCAGAGATGTAATTCTGTGGAGTGACTTCTCCATGGTCATCATTCATCTATGATATTGACAATCCATCTGTCTCATTCACAGGTATGAACACTGTTCATTTGAATTGACCCTCTGAATTTCCTGCACAGATCCTAATCTATTCTCATGCTCTGTCTTCACACTTAAAGCTGTTTCTGATATTGTATGTTAAACTGACCTATCTCTGCTGTGTAATTAGTTATGTGTTGTCTTCTCTCCTGTGAGTTGTTTCCATACATGGTGTAACTCTTTGATCTGCTTCCTTTTCTCTTGCTCACCTGCTGTTCATCTTGTGTAATGAGACTGGTATAAATTTAGGCCATTAGGTCTGTGCACCTTGGTCTGTGTACTTCTACAAGTGCTTCATAAGTGCTCAGAAATATACCAGAAAGCAGAGATGTAATTCTGTGGAGTGACTTCTCCATGGTCATCATTCATCTATGATATTGACAATCCATCTGTCTCATTCACAGGTATGAACACTGTTCATTTGAATTGACCCTCTGAATTTCCTGCACAGATCCTAATCTATTCTCATGCTCTGTCTTCACACTTAAAGCTGTTTCTGATATTGGTATGTTAAACTGACCCTATCTCTGCTGTGTAATTAGTTATGTGTTGTCTTCTCTCTGTGAGTTGTTTCCATACATGGTGTAACTCTTTGATCTGCTTCCTTTTCTCTTGCTCACCTGCTGTTCATCTTGTGTAATGAGACTGGTATAAATTTAGGCCATTAGGTCTGTGCACCTTGGTCTGTGTACTTCTACAAGTGCTTCATAAGTGCTCAGAAATATACCAGAAAGCAGAGATGTAATTCTGTGGAGTGACTTCTCCATGGTCATCATTCATCTATGATATTGACAATCCATCTGTCTCATTCACAGGTATGAACACTGTTCATTTGAATTGACCCTCTGAATTTCCTGCACAGATCCTAATCTATTCTCATGCTCTGTCTTCACACTTAAAGCTGTTTCTGATATTGGTATGTTAAACTGACCTATCTCTGCTGTGTAATTAGTTATGTGTTGTCTTCTCTCCTGTGAGTTGTTTCCATACATGGTGTAACTCTTTGATCTGCTTCCTTTTCTCTTGCTCACCTGCTGTTCATCTTGTGTAATGAGACTGGTATAAATTTAGGCCATTAGGTCTGTGCACCTTGGTCTGTGTACTTCTACAAGTGCTTCATAAGTGCTCAGAAATATACCAGAAAGCAGAGATGTAATTCTGTGGAGTGACTTCTCCATGGTCATCATTCATCTATGATATTGACAATCCATCTGTCTCATTCACAGGTATGAACACTGTTCATTTGAATTGACCCTCTGAATTTCCTGCACAGATCCTAATCTATTCTCATGCTCTGTCTTCACACTTAAAGCTGTTTCTGATATTGGTATGTTAAACTGACCTATCTCTGCTGTGTAATTAGTTATGTGTTGTCTTCTCTCCTGTGAGTTGTTTCCATACATGGTGTAACTCTTTGATCTGCTTCCTTTTCTCTTGCTCACCTGCTGTTCATCTTGTGTAATGAGACTGTATAAATTTAGGCCATTAGGTCTGTGCACCTTGGTCTGTGTACTTCTACAAGTGCTTCATAAGTGCTCAGAAATATACCAGAAAGCAGAGATGTAATTCTGTGGAGTGACTTCTCCATGGTCATCATTCATCTATGATATTGACAATCCATCTGTCTCATTCACAGGTATGAACACTGTTCATTTGAATTGACCCTCTGAATTTCCTGCACAGATCCTAATCTATTCTCATGCTCTGTCTTCACACTTAAAGCTGTTTCTGATATTGGTATGTTTAAACTGACCTATCTCTGCTGTGTAATTAGTTATGTGTTGTCTTCTCTCCTGTGAGTTGTTTCCATACATGGTGTAACTCTTTGATCTGCTTCCTTTTCTCTTGCTCACCTGCTGTTCATCTTGTGTAATGAGACTGGTATAAATTTAGGCCATTAGGTCTGTGCACCTTGGTCTGTGTACTTCTACAAGTGCTTCATAAGTGCTCAGAAATATACCAGAAAGCAGAGATGTAATTCTGTGGAGTGACTTCTCCATGGTCATCATTCATCTATGATATTGACAATCCATCTGTCTCATTCACAGGTATGAACACTGTTCATTTGAATTGACCCTCTGAATTTCCTGCACAGATCCTAATCTATTCTCATGCTCTGTCTTCACACTTAAAGCTGTTTCTGATATTGGTATGTTAAACTGACCTATCTCTGCTGTGTAATTAGTTATGTGTTGTCTTCTCTCCTGTGAGTTGTTTCCATACATGGTGTAACTCTTTGATCTGCTTCCTTTTCTCTTGCTCACCTGCTGTTCATCTTGTGTAATGAGACTGTATAAATTTAGGCCATTAGGTCTGTGCACCTGGGTCTGTGTACTTCTACAAGTGCTTCATAAGTGCTCAGAAATATACCAGAAAGCAGAGATGTAATTCTGTGGAGTGACTTCTCCATGGTCATCATTCATCTATGATATTGACAATCCATCTGTCTCATTCACAGGTATGAACACTGTTCATTTGAATTGACCCTCTGAATTTCCTGCACAGATCCTAATCTATTCTCATGCTCTGTCTTCACACTTAAAGCTGTTTCTGATATTGGTATGTTAAACTGACCTATCTCTGCTGTGTAATTAGTTATGTGTTGTCTTCTCTCCTGTGAGTTGTTTCCATACATGGTGTAACTCTTTGATCTGCTTCCTTTTCTCTTGCTCACCTGCTGTTCATCTTGTGTAATGAGACTGGTATAAATTTAGGCCATTAGGTCTGTGCACCTTGGTCTGTGTACTTCTACAAGTGCTTCATAAGTGCTCAGAAATATACCAGAAAGCAGAGATGTAATTCTGTGGAGTGACTTCTCCATGGTCATCATTCATCTATGATATTGACAATCCATCTGTCTCATTCACAGGTATGAACACTGTTCATTTGAATTGACCCTCTGAATTTCCTGCACAGATCCTAATCTATTCTCATGCTCTGTCTTCACACTTAAAGCTGTTTCTGATATTGGTATGTTAAACTGACCTATCTCTGCTGTGTAATTAGTTATGTGTTGTCTTCTCTCCTGTGAGTTGTTTCCATACATGGTGTAACTCTTTGATCTGCTTCTTTTCTCTTGCTCACCTGCTGTTCATCTTGTGTAATGAGGACTGGTATAAATTTAGGCCATTAGGTCTGTGCACCTTGGTCTGTGTACTTCTACAAGTGCTTCATAAGTGCTCAGAAATATACCAGAAAGCAGAGATGTAATTCTGTGGAGTGACTTCTCCATGGTCATCATTCATCTATGATATTGACAATCCATCTGTCTCATTCACAGGTATGAACACTGTTCATTTGAATTGACCCTCTGAATTTCCTGCACAGATCCTAATCTATTCTCATGCTCTGTCTTCACACTTAAAGCTGTTTCTGATATTGGTATGTTAAACTGACCTATCTCTGCTGTGTAATTAGTTATGTGTTGTCTTCTCTCCTGTGAGTTGTTTCCATACATGGTGTAACTCTTTGATCTGCTTCCTTTTCTCTTGCTCACCTGCTGTTCATCTTGTGTAATGAGACTGGTATAAATTTAGGCCATTAGGTCTGTGCACCTTGGTCTGTGTACTTCTACAAGTGCTTCATAAGTGCTCAGAAATATACCAGAAAGCAGAGATGTAATTCTGTGGAGTGACTTCTCCAATGGTCATCATTCATCTATGATATTGACAATCCATCTGTCTCATTCACAGGTATGAACACTGTTCATTTGAATTGACCCTCTGAATTTCCTGCACAGATCCTAATCTATTCTCATGCTCTGTCTTCACACTTAAAGCTGTTTCTGATATTGGTATGTTAAACTGACCTATCTCTGCTGTGTAATTAGTTATGTGTTGTCTTCTCTCCTGTGAGTTGTTTCCATACATGGTGTAAACTCTTTGATCTGCTTCCTTTCTCTTGCTCACCTGCTGTTCATCTTGTGTAATGAGACTGGTATAAATTTAGGCCATTAGGTCTGTGCACCTTGGT
>NC_134354.1:702617543-702623657 GCF_048569485.1 Anomaloglossus baeobatrachus | reverse complement strand
CCACACTCTCACACCACACATCTCCACACACACACATCTCCTCACACACATCTCCTCACACACATCTCCTCACACACTTCCTCACTCTCCTCACACACATCTCACTCACACTCATCACCTCACACTCATCTCCTCACACACATCTCCTCACACTCATCTCCTCACACACCACTCCTCACACACATCTCCACCACACACTCTCCTCACACACATCTCCTCACCACTCATCTCCTCACACTCATCTCCTCACACTCAATCTCCTCACACACATCTCCTCACACACATCTCCTCACACTCATCTCCTCACACACATCTCCTCACACACATCTCCTCACACCTCTCCTCACACACATCTCCTCACACACATCTCCTCACACCATCTCCTCACACACATCTCCTCACACTCATCTCCTCACACACATCTCCTCACACACATCTCTCACACATCATCTCCTCACACACATCTCCTCCACACTCATCTCCTCACACACATCTCCACACACACATCTCCTCACACACATCTCCTCACACACATCTCCTCACACACATCTCCTCACACACATCTCCTCACACACATCACCTCACTCTCACACTCCATCTCCTCACACTCATCTCCTCACACCATCTCCTCACACTCATCTCCTCACACACATCTCCTCACACACATCTCCTCACCAACTCACTCACATCTCCTCACACTCATCTCACACACATCTCCTCACACTCATCTCCTCACACACATCTCCTCACACACATCTCCTCACACTCATCTCCCACACACATCTCCTCACACTCATCTCCCCCACACACATCTCTCACACTCATCTCCTCACACACATCCTCACACTCATCTCCTCACACACATCTCTCTCACACTCATCTCCTCACACACATCTCCTCACACTCATCTCCTCACACACATCTCCTCACACACATCTCTCACACATCTCCTCACACACATCTCCTCACACTCATCTCCTCACACACATCTCCTCACACTCATCTCCTCACACACATCTCCTCACACTCATCTCCTCACACACATCTCCTCACACTCATCTCCTCACACACATCTCCTCACACTCATCTCCACACACATCTCCTCACACTCATCTCCTCACACACATCTCCTCACACTCATCTCCTCACCACTCCTCACACACATCTCCTCACACTCATCTCCTCACACTCATCTCCTCACACTCATCTCCTCACACACATCTCCTCACACTCATCTCCTCACACTCATCTCCTCACACACATCTCCTCACACACATCTCCTCACACTCATCTCCTCACACACATCTCCTCACACACATCTCCTCACACTCATCTCCTCACACTCATCTCCTCACACACTCCTCACACTACTCCTCACACACATCTCCTCACACACATCTCCTCACACTCATCTCCCTCACCATCACCCTCACTCATCTCCTCACACACATCTCCTCACACACATCTCCTCACACACATCTCCTCACACTCATCTCCTCACACTCATCTCCTCACAACACTCACCTCACCACCACACTCCTCACACACATCTCCTCCACACATCTCTCACACACATCTCCTCACACTCATCCTCCTCACACACATCTCCTCCACACCTCAATCTCTCCACACTCATCTCCTCACACACATCTCCTCACACTCATCTCCTCACACTCATCTCCTCACACTCATCTCCTCACACACATCTCCTCACACTCATCTCCTCACACACATCCTCCCTCACACACATCTCCTCACACCTCTCCTCACACACATCTCCTCACACACATCTCCTCACACACATCTCCTCACACACATCTCCTCACACACATCTCCTCACACTCATCTCCTCACACTCATCTCCTCACACACATCTCCTCACACTCATCTCCTCACACTCATCTCCTCACACACTCATCTCCTCACACACATCTCCTCACACTCATCACTCCTCACACACTCCCTCACACTCCTCACACACATCTCCTCACACACATCTCCTCACACACATCTCCTCACACACATCTCCTCACACACATCTCCTCACACTCATCTCCTCACACTCATCTCCTCCACACACTCCTCCCTCACACTCATCTCCTCACACACAATCTCCTCACACTCATCTCCTCACACTCATCTCCTCACACTCATCTCCTCACACTCATCTCCTCACACTCATCTCCTCACACTCATCTCCTCACACACATCTCCTCACACACATCCTCACACTCATCTCCTCACACACATCTCCTCACACTCATCTCCTCACACTCATCTCCTCACACTCATCTCCTCACACTCATCTCCCTCACACTCATCTCCTCACACACATCTCCTCACACACATCTCCTCACACTCATCTCCTCACACACATCTCCTCACACTCATCTCCTCACACTCATCTCCTCACACTCATCTCCTCACACTCATCTCCTCACACTCATCTCCTCACACTCATCTCCTCACACTCATCTCCTCACACTCATCTCCTCACACACATCTCCTCACACACATCTCCTCACACTCATCTCCTCACACACATCTCCTCACACTCATCTCCTCACACTCATCTCCTCACACACCATCTCCTCACACTCATCTCCTCACACACATCTCCTCACACTCATCTCCTCACACACATCTCCTCACACTCATCTCCTCACACTCATCTCCTCACTCACATCTCCTCACGCACATCTCCTCACACACATCTCTCCTCACACTCATCTCCTCACACTCATCTCCTCACACTCATCCTCCTCACACTCATCTCCTCACACTCATCTCCTCACACACATCTCCTCACACTCATCTCCTCACACACATCTCCTCACACACATCTCCTCACACTCATCTCCTCACACACATCTCCTCACACTCATCTCCTCACACTCATCTCCTCACACTCATCTCTTCACACTCATCTCCTCACACTCATCTCCTCACACACATCTCCTCACACACAGCTCCTCACACACATCTCTCACACTCATCTCCTCACACACATCTCCTCACACTCATCTCCTCACACACACTCCTCACACACATCTCCTCACACACATCTCCACACAATCATCACCTCACACTCATCTCCTCACACTCATCTCCTTCACACTCATCTCCTCACACTCATCTCCTCACACACATCCTCACACTCACACCTCACACTCATCTCCTCACACACATCTCCTCACACTCAACTCCTCACACTCATCTCCTCACACACATCTCCTCACACACATCTCCTCACACACATCTCCTCACACTCATCTCCTCACACACTCATCTCCTCACACTCATCTCCTCACACTCATCTCCTCACACCTCACCTCCTCACACACATCTCCTCACACTCATCTCCTCACACTCATCTCCTCACACTCATCTCCTCACACACATCTCCTCACACACATCTCCTCACACTCATCCTCACACACATCTCCTCACACTCATCCTCCTCACACTCATCTCCTCACACTCATCTCCTCACACTCATCTCCTCACACTCATCTCCTCACACACATCTCCTCACACTCATCTCCTCACACACATCTCCTCACACTCATCTCCTCACAATCATCTCCTCACACTCATCTCCTCACACTCATCCTCACACTCACTCTCACACTCATCTCCTCACACTCATCTCCTCACACTCATCTCCTCACACACATCTCCTCACACTCATCTCCTTCACACACATCTCCTCACACTCATCTCCTCACACACATCTCCTCACACACATCTCCTCACACACATCTCCTCACACACACATCTCCTCACACTCATCTCCTCACACACATCCCTCACACTCATCTCCTACACACATCTCCTCACACTCATCTCCTCACACTCATCTCCTCACACACTCCTCACACACATCTCCTCACACTCATCTCCTCACACACATCTCCTCACACACATCTCCTCACACTCATCTCCTCACACTCATCTCCTCACACTCATCTCCTCACACCCACATCTCCTCACACATCATCCCTCACACACATCTCCTCACACACATCTCCTCACACTCACACTCCTCACACTCACCCTCACACTCATCTCATCACACTCATCTCCTCACACACATCTCCTCACACTCATCTCCTCACACTCATCTCTTCACACTCATCTCCTCACACACATCTCCTCACACACATCTCCTCACACTCATCTCCTCACACTCATCTCCTCACACTCATCTCCTCACACACATCTCCTCACACTCATCTCCTTACACACATCTCCTCACACTCATCTCCTCACACACATCTCCTCACACTCATCTCCTCACACACATCTCCTCACACACATCTCCTCACACTCATCTCCTTACACACATCTCCTCACACTCATCTCCTTACACACATCTCCTCACACTCATCTCCTCACACTCATCTCCTCACACACATCTCCTCACACACATCTCCTCACACTCATCTCCTCACACACATCTCCTCACAATCATCTCCTCACACTCATCTCCTCACACTCATCTCCTCACACTCATCTCCTCACACACATCTCCTCACACTCATCTCCTCACACACATCTCCTCACACTCATCTCCTCACACTCATCTCCTCACACTCATCTCCTCACACTCATCTCTTCACACTCATCTCCTCACACACATCTCCTCACACTCATCTCCTCACACTCATCTCTTCACACTCATCTCCTCACACACATCTCCTCACACACATCTCCTCACACTCATCTCCTCACACTCATCTCCTCACACACATCTCCTCACACTCATCTCCTCACACTCATCTCTTCACACTCATCTCCTCACACACATCTCCTCACACACATCTCCTCACACTCATCTCCTCACACTCATCTCTTCACACTCATCTCCTCACACTCATCTCCTCACACACATCTCCTCACACTCATCTCCTCACACACATCTCCTCACACTCATCTCCTCACACTCATCTCCTCACACACATCTCCTCACACTCATCTCTTCACACTCATCTCCTCACACTCATCTCCTCACACTCATCTCCTCACACTCATCTCCTCACACTCATCTCCTCACACTCATCTCTTCACACTCATCTCCTCACACTCATCTCTTCACACTCATCTCCTCACACTCATCTCCTCACACTCATCTCTTCACACTCATCTCCTCACACACATCTCCTCACACTCATCTCCTCACACTCATCTCTTCACACACATCTCCTCACACTCATCTCCTCACACACATCTCCTCACACACATCTCCTCACACTCATCTCCTCACACACATCTCCTCACACTCATCTCCTTACACAGAACCTGAGGCGACTGACTGCGGCCGGAACCGTTCTCCGGGCGGAACGTTGCTTTCGTTCCCCTGTTTTCAGGGGCGGAAGGCTTAAGATGGTGCACAGGTCGGACTCCCGAGCTAAGATGGAGGTGAGGAGCACAGTGGAGCGGGGGATGAGTTTGGCCGCGCTCCGGCGGAATGACCCGTTCATCAGCGCCATCATGGACGTCACCGGGCAGGTGGCCCTCTACAGCTTCAGTGCCAAGACCAACGAGTGGGTGAGTGAGCGCCGCCGCACAGCTCCGGTGCCCGGTTCATGGCGTCCTGTGAATGTATATGTGTCACCCGTGCGGGAGGCTGTCTGAGGGGGCCCTCTCGTTCGGTGGGTTTTCTGGGGTCCTCCAATGAGGGGTTGTTTGGTTGGGGGACGCTCGTTCGGGGGGGGGGGGGGTTCCGGGGTCCTCCTTTGAGGGATTGTTTGGCGGGGGTGGGGTGGCACTCTCGATTGGGGGGTTTCTGGGGTCCTCCTATGAGGGATTGTTTGGTGTGTGTGTGTGTGTGTGTGTGTTTGTGTGTGTGTGTGTGTGTGTGTGTGGTGGCACTCTCGATTGGGGAGTTTCTGGGGTCCTCTTATGAGGGGTTGCTTGGTGTGGGGGGGCACTCGTTCGGGGGGGTTCTGGGGTCCTCCTATGAGGGGTTGTTTGGTGTGGGGGGGTGGTACTCTCGATTGGGGGGTTTCTGGGGTCCTCCTATAAGGGGTTGTTTGGTGTGTGGGGGGGGTGGCACTCTCGATTGGGTTGTTTCTGGGGTCCTCTTATGAGGGGTTGCTTGGTGTGGGGGGG